>NC_054406.1:11904435-12207292 GCF_017976425.1 Toxotes jaculatrix
TTTGACTTTTTTTGGCTGAAAAGAACGGCATACTATACTATGACGTTTTTTATGACTTTTTGAGGTCAAAAAAAATTTTGACTTTTTTTGGCCGATTTTGACGCCTTACTATACTATGACGTTTTTTATGACTTTTTGAGGTCAAAAATTTTTCTGACTTTTTTTGGCCGAAAAAAACGCCTTACTATACTATGACGCCTTTTATGACATTTTGAGGTCAAAAAAAATTTTGAATTTTTTTGGCCGAAAAAAACGCCTTACTATACTATGACGTTTTTTATGACATTTTGAGGTCAAAAAATTTTTTGACTTTTTTTGGCCGATTTTGACGCCTTACTATACTATGACGTTTTTTATGACATTTTGAGGTAAAAAAAAAATTTGCCTTTTTTTGTCCGAAAAAAACGCCTTACTATACTATGACGTTTTTTATGACATTTTGAGGTCAAAAAAAATTTTGACTTTTTTTGTCCGAAAAAAACGCCTTACTATACTATGACGTTTTTTATGACATTTTGAGGTCAAAAAAAAATTTGACTTTTTTTGCCCGAAAAAAAAACGCCATACTATACTATGACGTTTTTTATGACTTTTTGAGGTCAAAAAATTTTTTGACTTTTTTGGCCGATTTTGACGCCTTACTATACTATGACGTTTTTTATGACATTTTGAGGTCGAAAAAAATTTTGACTTTTTTTGGCTGAAAAGAACGGCATACTATACTATGACGTTTTTTATGACTTTTTGAGGTCAAAAAAATTTTTGACTTTTTTTGGCCGATTTTGACGCCTTACTATACTATGACGTTTTTTATGACATTTTGAGGTAAAAAAAAATTTTGACTTTTTTTGCCTGAAAAAAACGCCTTACTATACTATGACGTTTTTTATGACATTTTGAGGTCAAAAAAAAATTTGACTTTTTTTGCCTGAAAAAAACGCCATACTATACTATGACGTTTTTTATGACTTTTTGAGGTCAAAAAAAATTTTGACTTTTTTTGGCCGATTTTGACGCCTTACTATACTATGACGTTTTTTATGACAGTTTGAGGTAAAAAAAAAATTTGACTTTTTTTGTCCGAAAAAAACGCCTTACTATACTATGACGTTTTTTATGACATTTTGAGGTCAAAAAAAAATTTGACTTTTTTTGCCCGAAAAAAACGCCATACTATACTATGACGTTTTTTATGACTTTTTGAGGTCAAAAAAAATTTTGACTTTTTTTGGCCGATTTTGACGCCTTACTATGCTATGACGTTTTTTATGACATTTTGAGGTCAAAAAAAATTTTGACTTTTTTTGGCCGATTTTGACGCCTTACTATACTATGACGTTTTTTATGACATTTTGAGGTCAAAAAAAAATTGGACTTTTTTTGTCCAAAAAAAACGCCTTACTATACTATGATGTTTTTTATGACATTTTGAGGTCAAAAAAAAATTTGACTTTTTTTACCCGAAAAAAACGCCTTACTATACTATGACGTTTTTTATGACATTTTGAGGTCAAAAAAAATTTTGAATTTTTTTGGCCGATTTTGACGCCTTACTATACTATGACGTTTTTTATGACATTTTGAGGTCAAAAAAAATTTTGACTTTTTTTGTCCGAAAAAAACGCCTTACTATACTATGACGTTTTTTATGACATTTTGAGGTAAAAAAAAAATTTGACTTTTTTTGGCCGAAAAAAACGCCTTACTATACTATGACGTTTTTTATGACTTTTTGAGGTCAAAAAAAATTTTGACTTTTTTTGGCCGAAAAAAACGGCATACTATACTATGACGTTTTTTATGACTTTTTGAGGTCAAAAAAAATTTTGACTTTTTTTGGCCGATTTTGACGCCTTACTATACTATGACGTTTTTTATGACATTTTGAGGTAAAAAAAAAATTTGACTTTTTTTGGCCGAAAAAAACGCCTTACTATACTATGACGTTTTTTATGACTTTTTGAGGTCAAAAAAAATTTTGACTTTTTTTGGCCGAAAAAAACGGCATACTATACTATGACGTTTTTTATGACTTTTTGAGGTCAAAAAAAATTTTGACTTTTTTTGGCCGATTTTGACGCCTTACTATACTATGACGTTTTTTATGACAGTTTGAGGTAAAAAAAAAATTTGACTTTTTTTGTCCGAAAAAGACGCCTTACTATTCTATGACGTTTTTTATGACATTTTGAGGTCAAAAAAAAATTTGACTTTTTTTGCCCGAAAAAAACGCCATACTATACTATGACGTTTTTTATGACTTTTTGAGGTCAAAAAAAATTTTGACTTTTTTTGGCCGATTTTGACGCCTTACTATACTATGACGTTTTTTATGACATTTTGAGGTCAAAAAAAAATTAGACTTTTTTTGCCCGAAAAAAACGCCATACTATACTATGACGTTTTTTATGACTTTTTGAGGTCAAAAATTTTTCTAACTTTTTTTGGCCGAAAAAAACGCCTTACTATACTATGACGTTTTTTATGACATTTTGAGGTCAAAAATTTTTCTAACTTTTTTTGGCCAAAAAAAACGCCTTACTATACTATGACGCCTTTTATGACATTTTGAGGTCAAAAAAAATTTTGAATTTTTTTGGCCGAAAAAAACGCCTTACTATACTATGACGTTTTTTATGACATTTTGAGGTCAAAAAATTTTTTGACTTTTTTTGTCCGAAAAAAACGCCTTACTATACTATGACGTTTTTTATGACATTTTGAGGTCAAAAAAAATTTTGACTTTTTTTGTCCGAAAAAAACGCCTTACTATACTATGACGTTTTTTATGACATTTTGAGGTAAAAAAAAAATTTGACTTTTTTTGCCCGAAAAAAACGCCTTACTATACTATGACGTTTTTTATGACATTTTGAAGTCAAAAAAAATTTTGACTTTTTTTGTCCGAAAAAAACGCCTTACTATACTATGACGTTTTTTATGACATTTTGAGGTCAAAAAAAATTTTGACTTTTTTTGTCCGAAAAAAACGCCTTACTATACTATGACGTTTTTTATGACATTTTGAGGTCAAAAAATTTTTTGACTTTTTTTGGCCGATTTTGACGCCTTACTATACTATGACGTTTTTTATGACATTTTGAGGTCAAAAAAAAATTGGACTTTTTTTGTCCAAAAAAAACGCCTTACTATACTATGATGTTTTTTATGACATTTTGAGGTCAAAAAAAAATTTGACTTTTTTTGCCCGAAAAAAACGCCTTACTATACTATGACGTTTTTTTTTTACTTTTTGAGGTCAAAAAAATTTTGACTTTTTTTGGCCGATTTTGACGTCTTACTATACTATGACGTTTTTCATGACATTTTGAGGTCAAAAAAAAAATTGGACTTTTTTTGTCCAAAAAAAACGCCTTACTATACTATGATGTTTTTTATGACATTTTGAGGTCAAAAAAAATTTTGACTTTTTTTGCCCGAAAAAAACGCCTTACTATACTATGACGTTTTTTATGACATTTTGAGGTCAAAAAAAATTTTGAGTTTTTTTGGCCGATTTTGACGCCTTACTATACTATGACGTTTTTTATGACTTTTTGAGGTCAAAAATTTTTCTGACTTTTTTTGGCCGAAAAAAACGCCTTACTATACTATGACGCCTTTTATGACATTTTTAGGTCAAAAAATTTTTTGACTTTTTTTGGCCGATTTTGACGCCTTACTATACTATGACGTTTTTTATGACATTTTGAGGTCAAAAAAATTTTTGACTTTTTTTGGCCAAAAAAAACGCCTTACTATACTATGACATTTTTTATGACATTTTGAGGTCAAAAAAAAATTGACTTTTTTTGTCCGAAAAAAACGCCTTACTATACTATGACGTTTTTTATGACTTTTTGAGGTCAAAGAAAATTTTGACTTTTTTTGGCTGAAAAGAACGGCATACTATACTATGACGTTTTTTATGACTTTTTGAGGTCAAAAAAAATTTTGACTTTTTTTGGCCGATTTTGACGCCTTACTATACTATGACGTTTTTTATGACTTTTTGAGGTCAAAAATTTTTCTGACTTTTTTTGGCCGAAAAAAACGCCTTACTATACTATGACGCCTTTTATGACATTTTGAGGTCAAAAAAAATTTTGAATTTTTTTGGCCGAAAAAAACGCCTTACTATACTATGACGTTTTTTATGACATTTTGAGGTCAAAAAATTTTTTGACTTTTTTTGGCCGATTTTGACGCCTTACTATACTATGACGTTTTTTATGACATTTTGAGGTAAAAAAAAAATTTGCCTTTTTTTGTCCGAAAAAAACGCCTTACTATACTATGACGTTTTTTATGACATTTTGAGGTCAAAAAAAATTTTGACTTTTTTTGTCCGAAAAAAACGCCTTACTATACTATGACGTTTTTTATGACATTTTGAGGTCAAAAAAAAATTTGACTTTTTTTGCCCGAAAAAAAAAACGCCATACTATACTATGACGTTTTTTATGACTTTTTGAGGTCAAAAAATTTTTTGACTTTTTTGGCCGATTTTGACGCCTTACTATACTATGACGTTTTTTATGACATTTTGAGGTCGAAAAAAATTTTGACTTTTTTTGGCTGAAAAGAACGGCATACTATACTATGACGTTTTTTATGACTTTTTGAGGTCAAAAAAATTTTTGACTTTTTTTGGCCGATTTTGACGCCTTACTATACTATGACGTTTTTTATGACTTTTTGAGGTCAAAAATTTTTCTGACTTTTTTTGGCCGAAAAAAACGCCTTACTATACTATGACGCCTTTTATGACATTTTGAGGTCAAAAAAAATTTTGAATTTTTTTGGCCGAAAAAAACGCCTTACTATACTATGACGTTTTTTATGACATTTTGAGGTCAAAAAATTTTTTGACTTTTTTTGGCCGATTTTGACGCCTTACTATACTATGACGTTTTTTATGACATTTTGAGGTAAAAAAAAAATTTGCCTTTTTTTGTCCGAAAAAAACGCCTTACTATACTATGACGTTTTTTATGACATTTTGAGGTCAAAAAAAATTTTGACTTTTTTTGTCCGAAAAAAACGCCTTACTATACTATGACGTTTTTTATGACATTTTGAGGTCAAAAAAAAATTTGACTTTTTTTGCCCGAAAAAAAAACGCCATACTATACTATGACGTTTTTTATGACTTTTTGAGGTCAAAAAATTTTTTGACTTTTTTGGCCGATTTTGACGCCTTACTATACTATGACGTTTTTTATGACATTTTGAGGTCGAAAAAAATTTTGACTTTTTTTGCCCGAAAAAAACGCCATACTATACTATGACGTTTTTTATGACATTTTGAGGTCAAAAAAAAAAGTTGACTTTTTTTGGCCGATTTTGACGCTTTACTATACTATGACATTTTTTATGACATTTTGAGGTCAAAAAAATTTTTGACTTTTTTTGTCCGAAAAAAACGCCTTACTATACTATGACGTTTTTTATGACATTTTGAGGTAAAAAAAAATTTTGAGTTTTTTTGGCCGAAAAAAACGCCTTACTATACTATGACGTTTTTTATGACTTATTGAGGCCGAAAATTTTTTTTGACTTTTTTTGGCCGAAAAAAACACCATACTATACTATGACGTTTTTTATGACATTTTGAGGTCAAAAAAATTTTTGAGTTTTTTAGGCCGATTTTGACGCCTTACTATACTATGACGTTTTTTATGACATTTTGAGGTCAAAAAAAAATTTGACTTTTTTTGGCCGAAAAAAACGCCTTACTATACTATGACGTTTTTTATGACATTTTGAGGTCAAAAAATTTTTTGACTTTTTTTGGCCGATTTTGACGCCTTACTATACTATGACGGTTTTTATGACATTTTGAGGTCAAAAAAATTTTTGAGTTTTTTTGCCCGAAAAAAACGCCTTACTATACTATGACGTTTTTTATGACATTTTGAGATCAAAAAAAATTTTGACTTTTTTTGGCCGAAAAAAACGCCTTACTATACTATGACGTTTTTTATGACATTTTGAGGTCAAAAAAAATTTTGAGTTTTTTTGGCCGATTTTGACGCCTTACTATACTATGACGTTTTTTATGACAGTTTGAGGTAAAAAAAAAATTTGACTTTTTTTGTCCGAAAAAAATGCCTTACTATACTATGACGTTTTTTATGACATTTTGAGGTCAAAAAAAATTTTGACTTTTTTTGCCCGAAAAAAACGCCATACTATACTATGACGTTTTTTATTACATTTTGAGGTAAAAAAAAAATTTGACTTTTTTTGGCCGAAAAAAACGCCTTACTATACTATGACGTTTTTTATGACATTTTGAGGTCAAAAAAAATTTTGACTTTTTTTGCCCGAAAAAAACGCCTTACTATACTATGACGGTTTTTATGACATTTTGAGGTCAAAAAAATTTTTGAGTTTTTTTGGTTGAAAAAAACGCCTTACTATACTATGACGTTTTTTATGACATTTTGAGATCAAAAAAATTTTTGACTTTTTTTGGCCGAAAAAAACGCCTTACTATACTATGACGTTTTTTATGACATTTTGAGGTCAAAAAAATTTTTGATTTTTTTTGGCCGATTTTGACGCCTTACTATACTATGACGTTTTTTATGACATTTTGAGGTAAAAAAAAAATTTGACTTTTTTTGTCTGAAAAAAACGCCTTACTATACTATGACGTTTTTTTATGACAGTTTGAGGTCAAAAAAATTTTTGATTTTTTTTGGCCGATTTTGACGCCTTACTATACTATGACGTTTTTTATGACATTTTGAGGTAAAAAAAAAATTTGACTTTTTTTGTCTGAAAAAAACGCCTTACTATACTATGACGTTTTTTTATGACATTTTGAGGTCAAAAAAAAAATTGACTTTTTTTGTCCGAAAAAAACGCCTTACTATACTATGACGTTTTTTATGACTTATTGAGGCCAAAAGATTTTTTGACTTTTTTTGCCCGAAAAAAACGCCATACTATACTATGACGTTTTTTATGACTTTTTGAGGTCGAAAAAATTTTTTACTTTTTTTTGCCAAAAAAAAACGCCATACTATACTATGACGTTTTTTATGACATTTTGAGGTCAAAAAAAAATTTGACTTTTTTTGCCCGAAAAAAAAAACGCCATACTATACTATGACGTTTTTTATGACTTTTTGAGGTCAAAAAATTTTTTGACTTTTTTTGGCCGATTTTGACGCCTTACTATACTATGACGTTTTTTATGACATTTTGAGGTCGAAAAAAATTTTGACTTTTTTTGTCCGAAAAAAACGCCATACTATACTATGACGTTTTTTATGACTTTTTGAGGTCAAAAAAAATTTTGAGTTTTTTTGGCCGATTTTGATGCCTTACTATACTATGACGTTTTTTATGACATTTTGAGGTCAAAAAAAAATTTGACTTTTTTTGTCCGAAAAAAACGCCTTACTATACTATGACGTTTTTTATGACATTTTGAGGTAAAAAAAAAAATTGACTTTTTTTGGCCGAAAAAAACGCCTTACTATACTATGATGTTTTTTATGACTTTTTGAGGTCAAAAAAAATTTTGACTTTTTTTGGCCGATTTTGACGCCTTACTATACTATGACGTTTTTTATGACATTTTGAGGTCAAAAAAAATTTTGACTTTTTTTGTCCGAAAAAAACGCCTTACTATACTATGACGTTTTTTTATGACATTTTGAGGTAAAAAAAAATTTGACTTTTTTTGGCCGAAAAAAACGCCTTACTATACTATGACGTTTTTTATGACATTTTGAGGTCAAAAAAATTTTTGAGTTTTTTTGCCCGAAAAAAACGCCTTACTATACTATGACGTTTTTTATGACATTTTGAGATCAAAAAAAATTTTGACTTTTTTTGGCCGAAAAAAACGCCTTACTATACTATGACGTTTTTTATGACATTTTGAGGTCAAAAAAAATTTTGAGTTTTTTTGGCCGATTTTGACGCCTTACTATACTATGACGTTTTTTATGACAGTTTGAGGTAAAAAAAAAATTTGACTTTTTTTGTCCGAAAAAAATGCCTTACTATACTATGACGTTTTTTATGACATTTTGAGGTCAAAAAAAAATTTGACTTTTTTTGCCCGAAAAAAACGCCATACTATACTATGACGTTTTTTATGACTTTTTGAGGTCAAAAAAAATTTTGACTTTTTTTGGCCGATTTTGACGCCATACTATACTATGACGTTTTTTATGACATTTTGAGGTCAAAAAAAATTTTGACTTTTTTTGCCCGAAAAAAACGCCATACTATACTATGACGTTTTTTATGACTTTTTGAGGCCAAAAAATTTTTTGACTTTTTTTGGCCGATTTTGACGCCTTACTATACTATGACGTTTTTTATGACAGTTTGAGGTAAAAAAAAAATTTGACTTTTTTTGTCCGAAAAAAACGCCTTACTATACTATGACGTTTTTTATGACATTTTGAGGTCAAAAAAAAATTTGACTTTTTTTGGCCGAAAAAAACGCCATACTATACTATGACGTTTTTTATGACATTTTGAGGTCAAAAAAAATTTTGACTTCTTTTGGCTGAAAAAAACGGCATACTATACTATGACGTTTTTTATGACTTTTTGAGGTCAAAAAAATTTTTGACTTTTTTTGGCCGATTTTGACGCCTTACTATACTATGACGTTTTTTATGACAGTTTGAGGTAAAAAAAAAATTTGACTTTTTTTGTCTGAAAAAAACGCCTTACTATACTATGACGTTTTTTTATGACATTTTGAGGTCAAAAAAAAAATTGACTTTTTTTGTCCGAAAAAAACGCCTTACTATACTATGACGTTTTTTATGACTTATTGAGGCCAAAAGATTTTTTGACTTTTTTTGCCCGAAAAAAACGCCATACTATACTATGACGTTTTTTATGACTTTTTGAGGTAAAAAAAAATTTTGACTTTTTTTGGCCAAAAAAAACGCCTTACTATACTATGACGTTTTTTATGACATTTTGAGGTCAAAAAAAAAATTGACTTTTTTTGGCCGAAAAAAACGCCTTACTATACTATGACGTTTTTTATGACATTTTGAGGTCAAAAAAATTTTTGAGTTTTTTTGGTCGAAAAAAACGCCTTACTATACTATGACGTTTTTTTATGACATTTTGAGGTCAAAAAAAAATTTGACTTTTTTTGCCCGAAAAAAAAAACGCCATACTATACTATGACGTTTTTTATGACTTTTTGAGGTCAAAAAATTTTTTGACTTCTTTTGGCTGAAAAAAACGGCATACTATACTATGACGTTTTTTATGACTTTTTGAGGTCAAAAAATTTTTTGACTTTTTTTGGCCGATTTTGACGCCTTACTATACTATGACGTTTTTTATGACAGTTTGAGGTAAAAAAAAAATTTGACTTTTTTTGTCTGAAAAAAAACGCCTTACTATACTATGACGTTTTTTTATGACATTTTGAGGTCAAAAAAAAAATTGACTTTTTTTGTCCGAAAAAAACGCCTTACTATACTATGACGTTTTTTATGACTTATTGAGGCCAAAAGATTTTTTGACTTTTTTTGCCCGAAAAAAACGCCATACTATACTATGACGTTTTTTATGACTTTTTGAGGTAAAAAAAAATTTTGACTTTTTTTGGCCAAAAAAAAACGCCTTACTATACTATGACGTTTTTTATGACATTTTGAGGTCAAAAAAAAAATTGACTTTTTTTGGCCGAAAAAAACGCCTTACTATACTATGACGTTTTTTATGACATTTTGAGGTCAAAAAAATTTTTGAGTTTTTTTGGTCGAAAAAAACGCCTTACTATACTATGACGTTTTTTATGACATTTTGAGGTCAAAAAAATTTTTGACTTTTTTTGGCCGAAAAAAACGCCTTACTATACTATGACGTTTTTTATGACTTTTTGAGGTCAAAAATTTTTTTGACTTTTTTTGGCCGATTTTGACGCCTTACTATACTATGACGTTTTTTATGACATTTTGAGGTCAAAAAAAATTTTGACTTCTTTTGGCTGAAAAAAAACGCCTTACTATACTATGACGTTTTTTATGACTTTTTGAGGTCAAAAAAAATTTTGACTTTTTTTGGCCGATTTTGACGCCTTACTATACTATGACGTTTTTTATGACATTTTGAGGTCGAAAAAAATTTTGACTTTTTTTGCCCGAAAAAAACGCCATACTATACTATGACGTTTTTTATGACTTTTTGAGGTCGAAAAAATTTTTTACTTTTTTTTGCCAAAAAAAAACGCCATACTATACTATGACGTTTTTTATGACATTTTGAGGTCAAAAAAAAATTTGACTTTTTTTGCCCGAAAAAAAAACGCCATACTATACTATGACGTTTTTTATGACTTTTTGAGGTCAAAAAATTTTTTAACTTTTTTTGGCCGATTTTGACGCCTTACTATACTATGACGTTTTTTATGACATTTTGAGGTCAAAAAAAATTTTGACTTCTTTTGGCTGAAAAAAACGGCTTACTATACTATGACGTTTTTTATGACATTTTGAGGTCAAAAAAAATGTTGACTTTTTTTGTCCGAAAAAAACGCCTTACTATACTATGACGTTTTTTATGACATTTTGAGGTAAAAAAAAAATTTGACTTTTTTTGCCCGAAAAAAACGCCTTACTATACTATGACGTTTTTTATGACATTTTGAGGTCAAAAAAAATTTTGAGTTTTTTTGGCCGATTTTGACGCCTTACTATACTATGACGTTTTTTATGACATTTTGAGGTCAAAAAAAAATTTGACTTTTTTTGTCAGAAAAAAACGCCTTACTATACTATGACGTTTTTTATGACATTTTGAGGTAAAAAAAAAAAATTGACTTTTTTTGGCCGAAAAAAACGCCTTACTATACTATGATGTTTTTTATGACTTTTTGAGGTCAAAAAAAATTTTGACTTTTTTTGGCCGATTTTGACGCCTTACTATACTATGACGTTTTTTATGACATTTTGAGGTCAAAAAAAATTTTGACTTTTTTTGCCCGAAAAAAACGCCATACTATACTATGACGTTTTTTATGACTTTTTGAGGTAAAAAAAAATTGTGACTTTTTTTGGCCGATTTTGACGCCTTACGATACTATGACGTTTTTTATGACATTTTGAGGTCAAAAAAAATTTTGACTTTTTTTGTCCGAAAAAAACGCCTTACTATACTATGACGCCTTTTATGACATTTTGAGGTAAAAAAAAAATTTGACTTTTTTTGGCCGAAAAAAACGCCTTACTATACTATGACGTTTTTTATGACATTTTGAGGTCAAAAAAATTTTTGAGTTTTTTTGGCCGATTTTGACGCCTTACTATACTATGACGTTTTTTATTACATTTTGAGGTAAAAAAGAAATTTGACTTTTTTTGGCCGAAAAAAACGCCTTACTATACTATGACGTTTTTTATGACATTTTGAGGTCAAAAAAATTTTTGATTTTTTTTGGCCGATTTTGACGCCTTACTATACTATGACGTTTTTTATGACATTTTGAGGTAAAAAAAAAATTTGACTTTTTTTGTCTGAAAAAAACGCCTTACTATACTATGACGTTTTTTTATGACATTTTGAGGTCAAAAAAAAAATTGACTTTTTTTGGCCGAAAAAAACGCCTTACTATACTATGACGTTTTTTATGACTTATTGAGGCCAAAAGATTTTTTGACTTTTTTTGCCCGAAAAAAACGCCATACTATACTATGACGTTTTTTATGACTTTTTGAGGTCAAAAAAAATTTTGACTTTTTTTGGCCGAAAAAAACGCCTTACTATACTATGACGTTTTTTATGACATTTTGAGGTCAAAAAAATTTTTGAGTTTTTTTGGTCGAAAAAAACGCCTTACTATACTATGACGTTTTTTATGACATTTTGAGCTCAAAAAAAATTTTGACTTTTTTTGGCCGATTTTGACGCCTTACTATACTATGACGTTTTTTATGACATTTTGAGGTAAAAAAAAAATTTGACTTTTTTTGCCCGAAAAAAACGCCTTACTATACTATGACGTTTTTTTATGACATTTTGAGGTAAAAAAAAAAATTGACTTTTTTTGGCCGAAAAAAACGCCTTACTATACTATGATGTTTTTTATGACTTTTTGAGGTCAAAAAAAATTTTGACTTTTTTTGGCCGATTTTGACGCCTTACTATACTATGACGTTTTTTATGACATTTTGAGGTCAAAAAAAATTTTGACTTTTTTTGCCCGAAAAAAACGCCATACTATACTATGACGTTTTTTATGACTTTTTGAGGTAAAAAAAAATTGTGACTTTTTTTGGCCGATTTTGACGCCTTACGATACTATGACGTTTTTTATGACATTTTGAGGTCAAAAAAAATTTTGACTTTTTTTGTCCGAAAAAAAACGCCTTACTATACTATGACGCCTTTTATGACATTTTGAGGTAAAAAAAAAATTTGACTTTTTTTGGCCGAAAAAAAACGCCTTACTATACTATGACGTTTTTTATGACATTTTGAGGTCAAAAAAATTTTTGAGTTTTTTTGGCCGATTTTGACGCCTTACTATACTATGACGTTTTTTATTACATTTTGAGGTAAAAAAGAAATTTGACTTTTTTTGGCCGAAAAAAACGCCTTACTATACTATGACGTTTTTTATGACATTTTGAGGTCAAAAAAATTTTTGATTTTTTTTGGCCGATTTTGACGCCTTACTATACTATGACGTTTTTTATGACATTTTGAGGTAAAAAAAAAATTTGACTTTTTTTGTCTGAAAAAAACGCCTTACTATACTATGACGTTTTTTTATGACATTTTGAGGTCAAAAAAAAATTGACTTTTTTTGGCCGAAAAAAACGCCTTACTATACTATGACGTTTTTTATGACTTATTGAGGCCAAAAGATTTTTTGACTTTTTTTGCCCGAAAAAAACGCCATACTATACTATGACGTTTTTTATGACTTTTTGAGGTCAAAAAAAATTTTGACTTTTTTTGGCCGAAAAAAACGCCTTACTATACTATGACGTTTTTTATGACATTTTGAGGTCAAAAAAAAAATTGACTTTTTTTGGCCGAAAAAAACGCCTTACTATACTATGACGTTTTTTATGACATTTTGAGGTCAAAAAAATTTTTGAGTTTTTTTGGTCGAAAAAAACGCCTTACTATACTATGACGTTTTTTATGACATTTTGAGCTCAAAAAAATTTTTGAGTTTTTTTGGTCGAAAAAAACGCCTTACTATACTATGACGTTTTTTATGACATTTTGAGGTCAAAAAAATTTTTGAGTTTTTTTGGTCGAAAAAAACGCCTTACTATACTATGACGTTTTTTATGACATTTTGAGCTCAAAAAAAATTTTGACTTTTTTTGGCCGATTTTGACGCCTTACTATACTATGACGTTTTTTATGACATTTTGAGGTAAAAAAAAATTTTGACTTTTTTTGCCTGAAAAAAACGCCTTACTATACTATGACGTTTTTTATGACATTTTGAGGTCAAAAAAATTTTTGACTTTTTTTGGCCGATTTTGACGCCTTACTATACTATGACGTTTTTTATGACATTTTGAGGTCGAAAAAAATTTTGACTTTTTTTGCCCGAAAAAAACGCCATACTATACTATGACGTTTTTTATGACTTTTTGAGGTCAAAAAAAATTTTGATTTTTTTTGGCCGATTTTGACGCCTTACTATACCATGACGTTTTTTATGACATTTTGAGGTCAAAAAAAAATTTGACTTTTTTTGTCTGAAAAAAACGCCTTACTATACTATGACGTTTTTTATGACATTTTGAGGTAAAAAAAAAAATTGACTTTTTTTGGCCGAAAAAAACGCCTTACTATACTATGATGTTTTTTATGACTTTTTGAGGTCAAAAAAAATTTTGACTTTTTTTGGCCGATTTTGACGCCTTACTATACTATGACGTTTTTTATGACATTTTGAGGTCAAAAAAAATTTTGACTTTTTTTGCCCGAAAAAAACGCCATACTATACTATGACGTTTTTTATGACTTTTTGAGGTAAAAAAAAATTGTGACTTTTTTTGGCCGATTTTGACGCCTTACGATACTATGACGTTTTTTATGACATTTTGAGGTCAAAAAAAATTTTGACTTTTTTTGTCCGATTTTGACGCCTTACTATACTATGACGTTTTTTATGACATTTTGAGGTCAAAAAAAATTTTGACTTTTTTTGCCCGAAAAAAACGCCTTACTATACTATGACGGTTTTTATGACATTTTGAGGTCAAAAAAATTTTTGAGTTTTTTTGGTTGAAAAAAACGCCTTACTATACTATGACGTTTTTTATGACATTTTGAGATCAAAAAAAATTTTGACTTTTTTTGGCCGAAAAAAACGCCTTACTATACTATGACGTTTTTTATGACATTTTGAGGTCAAAAAAATTTTTGATTTTTTTTGGCCGATTTTGATGCCTTACTATACTATGACGTTTTTTATGACATTTTGAGGTAAAAAAAAAATTTGACTTTTTTTGTCTGAAAAAAACGCCTTACTATACTATGACGTTTTTTTATGACATTTTGAGGTCAAAAAAAAAATTGACTTTTTTTGTCCGAAAAAAACGCCTTACTATACTATGACGTTTTTTATGACTTATTGAGGCCAAAAGATTTTTTGACTTTTTTTGCCCGAAAAAAACGCCATACTATACTATGACGTTTTTTATGACTTTTTGAGGTAAAAAAAAATTTTGACTTTTTTTGGCCGAAAAAAACGCCTTACTATACTATGACGTTTTTTATGACATTTTGAGGTCAAAAAAAAAATTGACTTTTTTTGGCCGAAAAAAACGCCTTACTATACTATGACGTTTTTTATGACATTTTGAGGTCAAAAAAATTTTTGAGTTTTTTTGGTCGAAAAAAACGCCTTACTATACTATGACGTTTTTTATGACATTTTGAGCTCAAAAAAAATTTTGACTTTTTTTGGCCGAAAAAAACGCCTTACTATACTATGACGTTTTTTATGACTTTTTGAGGTCAAAAAATTTTTTGACTTTTTTTGGCCGATTTTGACGCCTTACTATACTATGACGTTTTTTATGACATTTTGAGGTCAAAAAAAATTTTGACTTCTTTTGGCTGAAAAAAACGCCTTACTATACTATGACGTTTTTTATGACTTTTTGAGGTCAAAAAAAATTTTGACTTTTTTTGGCCGATTTTGACGCCTTACTATACTATGACGTTTTTTATGACATTTTGAGGTCGAAAAAAATTTTGACTTTTTTTGCCCGAAAAAAACGCCATACTATACTATGACGTTTTTTATGACTTTTTGAGGTCGAAAAAATTTTTTACTTTTTTTTGCCAAAAAAAAACGCCATACTATACTATGACGTTTTTTATGACATTTTGAGGTAAAAAAAAAATTTGACTTTTTTTGCCCGAAAAAAAAACGCCATACTATACTATGACGTTTTTTATGACTTTTTGAGGTCAAAAAAATTTTTGACTTTTTTTGGCCGATTTTGACGCCTTACTATACTATGACGTTTTTTATGACATTTTGAGGTCGAAAAAAATTTTGACTTTTTTTGCCCGAAAAAAAACGCCATACTATACTATGACGTTTTTTATGACTTTTTGAGGTCAAAAAAAATTTTGAGTTTTTTTGGCCGATTTTGATGCCTTACTATACTATGACGTTTTTTATGACATTTTGAGGTCAAAAAAAAATTTGACTTTTTTTGTCTGAAAAAAACGCCTTACTATACTATGACGTTTTTTATGACATTTTGAGGTAAAAAAAAAATTGACTTTTTTTGGCCGAAAAAAACGCCTTACTATACTATGATGTTTTTTATGACTTTTTGAGGTCAAAAAAAATTTTGACTTTTTTTGGCCGATTTTGACGCCTTACTATACTATGACGTTTTTTATGACATTTTGAGGTCAAAAAAAATTTTGACTTTTTTTGTCCGAAAAAAACGCCTTACTATACTATGACGTTTTTTTATGACATTTTGAGGTCAAAAAAAATTTGACTTTTTTTGGCCGAAAAAAACGCCTTACTATACTATGACGTTTTTTATGACATTTTGAGGTCAAAAAAATTTTTGAGTTTTTTTGGTTGAAAAAAACGCCTTACTATACTATGACGTTTTTTATGACATTTTGAGATCAAAAAAAATTTTGACTTTTTTTGGCCGAAAAAAACGCCTTACTATACTATGACGTTTTTTATGACATTTTGAGGTCAAAAAAAATTTTGAGTTTTTTTGGCCGATTTTGACGCCTTACTATACTATGACGTGTTTTATGACAGTTTGAGGTAAAAAAAAAATTTGACTTTTTTTGTCCGAAAAAAAGGCCTTACTATACTATGACGTTTTTTATGACATTTTGAGGTCAAAAAAAAATTTGACTTTTTTTGCCCGAAAAAAACGCCATACTATACTATGACGTTTTTTATGACTTTTTGAGGTCAAAAAAAATTTTGACTTTTTTTGGCCGATTTTGACGCCTTACTATACTATGACGTTTTTTATGACAGTTTGAGGTAAAAAAAAAATTTGACTTTTTTTGTCCGAAAAAAACGCCTTACTATACTATGACGTTTTTTATGACATTTTGAGGTCAAAAAAAAATTTGACTTTTTTTGGCCGAAAAAAACGCCATACTATACTATGACGTTTTTTATGACATTTTGAGGTCAAAAAAAATTTTGACTTCTTTTGGCTGAAAAAAACGGCATACTATACTATGACGTTTTTTATGACTTTTTGAGGTCAAAAAAATTTTTGACTTTTTTTGGCCGATTTTGACGCCTTACTATACTATGACGTTTTTTATGACAGTTTGAGGTAAAAAAAAAATTTGACTTTTTTTGTCCGAAAAAAACGCCTTACTATACTATGACGTTTTTTATGACATTTTGAGGTCAAAAAAAAATTTGACTTTTTTTGCCCGAAAAAAAACGCCATACTATACTATGACGTTTTTTATGACTTTTTGAGGTCAAAAAAAATTTTGACTTTTTTTGGCCGATTTTGACGCCTTACTATACTATGACGTTTTTTATGACAGTTTGAGGTAAAAAAAAAATTTGACTTTTTTTGTCCGAAAAAAACGCCTTACTATACTATGACGTTTTTTATGACATTTTGAGGTCAAAAAAAAATTTGACTTTTTTTGGCCGAAAAAAACGCCATACTATACTATGACGTTTTTTATGACATTTTGAGGTCAAAAAAAATTTTGACTTCTTTTGGCCGAAAAAAACGGCATACTATACTATGACGTTTTTTATGACTTTTTGAGGTCAAAAAAATTTTTGACTTTTTTTGGCCGATTTTGACGCCTTACTATACTATGACGTTTTTTATGACAGTTTGAGGTAAAAAAAAAATTTGACTTTTTTTGTCCGAAAAAAACGCCTTACTATACTATGACGTTTTTTATGACATTTTGAGGTCAAAAAAAAATTTGACTTTTTTTGCCCGAAAAAAAACGCCATACTATACTATGACGTTTTTTATGACTTTTTGAGGTCAAAAAAAATTTTGACTTTTTTTGGCCGATTTTGACGCCTTACTATACTATGACATTTTTTATGACATTTTGAGGTCGAAAAAAATTTTGACTTTTTTTGCCCGAAAAAAACGCCATACTATACTATGACGTTTTTTATGACTTTTTGAGGCCAAAAAATTTTTTGACTTTTTTTGCCCGAAAAAAACGCCATACTATACTATGACGTTTTTTATGACATTTTGAGGTCAAAAAAAATTTTGACTTTTTTTGCCCGAAAAAAACGCCATACTATACTATGACGTTTTTTATGACTTTTTGAGGTAAAAAAAAATTGTGACTTTTTTTGGCCGATTTTGACGCCTTACGATACTATGACGTTTTTTATGACATTTTGAGGTCAAAAAAAATTTTGACTTTTTTTGTCCGAAAAAAACGCCTTACTATACTATGACGCCTTTTATGACATTTTGAGGTCAAAAAAAAATTTGACTTTTTTTGGCCGAAAAAAACGCCTTACTATACTATGACGTTTTTTATGACATTTTGAGGTTAAAAAAATTTTTGAGTTTTTTTGGCCGATTTTGACGCCTTACTATACTATGACGTTTTTTATTACATTTTGAGGTAAAAAAGAAATTTGACTTTTTTTGGCCGAAAAAAACGCCTTACTATACTATGACGTTTTTTATGACATTTTGAGGTCAAAAAAATTTTTGATTTTTTTTGGCCGATTTTGACGCCTTACTATACTATGACGTTTTTTATGACATTTTGAGGTAAAAAAAAAATTTGACTTTTTTTGTCTGAAAAAAACGCCTTACTATACTATGACGTTTTTTTATGACATTTTGAGGTCAAAAAAAAAATTGACTTTTTTTGGCCGAAAAAAACGCCTTACTATACTATGACGTTTTTTATGACTTATTGAGGCCAAAAGATTTTTTGACTTTTTTTGCCCGAAAAAAACGCCATACTATACTATGACGTTTTTTATGACTTTTTGAGGTCAAAAAAATTTTTGACTTTTTTTGGCCGAAAAAAACGCCTTACTATACTATGACGTTTTTTATGACATTTTGAGGTCAAAAAAATTTTTGAGTTTTTTTGGTCGAAAAAAACGCCTTACTATACTATGACGTTTTTTATGACATTTTGAGCTCAAAAAAAATTTTGACTTTTTTTGCCCGAAAAAAACGCCTTACTATACTATGACGTTTTTTATGACTTTTTGAGGTCAAAAAAAATTTTGACTTTTTTTGGCCGATTTTGACGCCTTACTATACTATGACGTTTTTTATGACATTTTGAGGTCAAAAAAATTTTTGAGTTTTTTTGGTTGAAAAAAACGCCTTACTATACTATGACGTTTTTTATGACATTTTGAGGTCAAAAAATTTTTGGACTTTTTTTGGCCGATTTTGACGCCTTACTATACTATGACGTTTTTTATGACATTTTGAGGTCAAAAAAAATTTTGAGTTTTTTTGGCCGATTTTGACGCCTTACTATACTATGACGTTTTTTATGACATTTTGAGGTCAAAAAAAAAATTGACTTTTTTTGCCCGAAAAAAACGCCTTACTATACTATGACGTTTTTTATGACATTTTGAGGTCAAAAAAAATTTTGACTTTTTTTGGCCGATTTTGACGCCTTACTATACTATGACGTTTTTTATGACTTATTGAGGCCAAAAGATTTTTTGACTTTTTTTGCCCGTAAAAAACGCCATACTATACTATGACGTTTTTTATGACATTTTGAGGTCAAAAAAATTTTTGACTTTTTTTGGCCGAAAAAAACGCCTTACTATACTATGACGGTTTTTATGACATTTTGAGGTCAAAAAATTTTTTGACTTTTTTTGCCCGAAAAAAACGCCATACTATACTATGACGTTTTTTATGACTTTTTGAGGTCAAAAAAAATTTTGAGTTTTTTTGGCCGATTTTGACGCCTTACTATACTATGACGTTTTTTATGACATTTTGAGGTCAAAAAAAATGTTGACTTTTTTTGCCCGAAAAAACGCCTTACTATACTATGACGTTTTTTATGACATTTTGAGGTCAAAAAAATTTTTGAGTTTTTTTGGTTGAAAAAAACGCCTTACTATACTATGACGTTTTTTATGACATTTTGAGGTCAAAAAAAATTTTGACTTTTTTTGGCCGAAAAAAACGCCTTACTATACTATGACGTTTTTTATGACATTTTGAGGTCAAAAAATTTTTGGACTTTTTTTGGCCGATTTTGACGCCTTACTATACTATGACGTTTTTTATGACATTTTGAGGTAAAAAAAAAAATTGACTTTTTTTGGCCGAAAAAAACGCCTTACTATACTATGACGTTTTTTATGACATTTTGAGGTCAAAAAAAATTTTGACTTTTTTTGGCCGATTTTGACGCCTTACTATACTATGACGTTTTTTATGACATTTTGAGGTCAAAAAAAAAATTGACTTTTTTTGGCCGATTTTGACGCCTTACTATACTATGACGTTTTTTATGACATTTTGAGGTCAAAAAAAAAATTGACTTTTTTTGGCCGAAAAAAACGCCTTACTATACTATGACGTTTTTTATGACATTTTGAGGTCAAAAAAAAATTTGACTTTTTTTGGCCGAAAAAAACGCCTTACTATACTATGACGTTTTTTATGACATTTTGAGGTCAAAAAAAATTTTGACTTTTTTTGGCCGATTTTGACGCCTTACTATACTATGACGTTTTTTATGACATTTTGAGGTCAAAAAAAAAATTGTGACTTTTTTTGGCCGAAAAAAACGCCTTACTATACTATGACGTTTTTTATGACATTCTGAGGTCAAAAAAAATTTTGACTTTTTTTGGCCGAAAAAAACGCCTTACTATACTATGACGTTTTTTATGACATTTTGAGGTCAAAAAAATTTTTGAGTTTTTTTGGTTGAAAAAAACGCCTTACTATACTATGACGTTTTTTATGACATTTTGAGGTCAAAAAAATGTTTGACTTTTTTTGGCCGAAAAAAACGCCTTACTATACTATGACGTTTTTTATGACATTTTGAGGTCGAAAAAAATTTTGACTTTTTTTGCCCGAAAAAAACGCCATACTATACTATGACGTTTTTTTATGACATTTTGAAGTCAAAAAAAAAATTGACTTTTTTTGGCCGAAAAAAACGCCTTACTATACTATGATGTTTTTTATGACTTTTTGAGGTCAAAAAAAATTTTGACTTTTTTTGGCCGATTTTGACGCCTTACTATACTATGACGTTTTTTATGACTTTTTGAGGTCAAAAAAAATTTTGAGTTTTTTTGGCCGATTTTGACGCCTTACTATACTATGACGTTTTTTATGACATTTTGAGGTCAAAAAAAAATTTGACTTTTTTTGTCTGAAAAAAACGCCTTACTATACTATGACGTTTTTTATGACATTTTGAGGTAAAAAAAAAAATTGACTTTTTTTGGCCGAAAAAAACGCCTTACTATACTATGATGTTTTTTATGACTTTTTGAGGTCAAAAAAATTTTGACTTTTTTTGGCCGATTTTGACGCCTTACTATACTATGACGTTTTTTATGACATTTTGAGGTCAAAAAAAATTTTGACTTTTTTTGCCCGAAAAAAACGCCATACTATACTATGACGTTTTTTATGACTTTTTGAGGTAAAAAAAAATTGTGACTTTTTTTGGCCGATTTTGACGCCTTACGATACTATGACGTTTTTTATGACATTTTGAGGTAAAAAAAAATTTTGACTTTTTTTGTCCGATTTTGACGCCTTACTATACTATGACGTTTTTTATGACATTTTGAGGTCAAAAAAAATTTTGACTTTTTTTGCCCGAAAAAAACGCCTTACTATACTATGACGGTTTTTATGACATTTTGAGGTCAAAAAAATTTTTGAGTTTTTTTGGTTGAAAAAAACGCCTTACTATACTATGACGTTTTTTATGACATTTTGAGATCAAAAAAAATTTTGACTTTTTTTGGCCGAAAAAAACGCCTTACTATACTATGACGTTTTTTATGACATTTTGAGGTCAAAAAAATTTTTGATTTTTTTTGGCCGATTTTGACGCCTTACTATACTATGACGTTTTTTATGACATTTTGAGGTAAAAAAAAAATTTGACTTTTTTTGTCTGAAAAAAACGCCTTACTATACTATGACGTTTTTTTATGACATTTTGAGGTCAAAAAAAAAATTGACTTTTTTTGTCCGAAAAAAACGCCTTACTATACTATGACGTTTTTTATGACTTATTGAGGCCAAAAGATTTTTTGACTTTTTTTGCCCGAAAAAAACGCCATACTATACTATGACGTTTTTTATGACTTTTTGAGGTAAAAAAAAATTTTGACTTTTTTTGGCCGAAAAAAACGCCTTACTATACTATGACGTTTTTTATGACATTTTGAGGTCAAAAAAAAAATTGACTTTTTTTGGCCGAAAAAAACGCCTTACTATACTATGACGTTTTTTATGACATTTTGAGGTCAAAAAAATTTTTGAGTTTTTTTGGTCGAAAAAAACGCCTTACTATACTATGACGTTTTTTATGACATTTTGAGCTCAAAAAAAATTTTGACTTTTTTTGGCCGAAAAAAACGCCTTACTATACTATGACGTTTTTTATGACTTTTTGAGGTCAAAAAATTTTTTGACTTTTTTTGGCCGATTTTGACGCCTTACTATACTATGACGTTTTTTATGACATTTTGAGGTCAAAAAAAATTTTCACTTCTTTTGGCTGAAAAAAACGCCTTACTATACTATGACGTTTTTTATGACTTTTTGAGGTCAAAAAAAATTTTGACTTTTTTTGGCCGATTTTGACGCCTTACTATACTATGACGTTTTTTATGACATTTTGAGGTCAAAAAAAAATTTGACTTTTTTTGGCCGAAAAAAACGCCTTACTATACTATGACGTTTTTTATGACATTTTGAGGTCAAAAAATTTTTTGACTTTTTTTGGCCGATTTTGACGCCTTACTATACTATGACGTTTTTTATGACATTTTGAGGTCAAAAAAAATTTTGAGTTTTTTTGGCCGATTTTGACGCCTTACTATACTATGACGTTTTTTATGACATTTTGAGGTCGAAAAAAATTTTGACTTTTTTTGCCCGAAAAAAACGCCATACTATACTATGACGTTTTTTATGACTTTTTGAGGTCGAAAAAATTTTTTACTTTTTTTTGCCAAAAAAAAACGCCATACTATACTATGACGTTTTTTATGACATTTTGAGGTAAAAAAAAAATTTGACTTTTTTTGCCCGAAAAAAAAACGCCATACTATACTATGACGTTTTTTATGACTTTTTGAGGTCAAAAAAATTTTTGACTTTTTTTGGCCGATTTTGACGCCTTACTATACTATGACGTTTTTTATGACATTTTGAGGTCGAAAAAAATTTTGACTTTTTTTGCCCGAAAAAAAAACGCCATACTATACTATGACGTTTTTTATGACTTTTTGAGGTCAAAAAAAATTTTGAGTTTTTTTGGCCGATTTTGATGCCTTACTATACTATGACGTTTTTTATGACATTTTGAGGTCAAAAAAAAATTTGACTTTTTTTGTCCGAAAAAAACGCCTTACTATACTATGACGTTTTTTATGACATTTTGAGGTAAAAAAAAAAATTGACTTTTTTTGGCCGAAAAAAACGCCTTACTATACTATGATGTTTTTTATGACTTTTTGAGGTCAAAAAAAATTTTGACTTTTTTTGGCCGATTTTGACGCCTTACTATACTATGACGTTTTTTATGACTTTTTGAGGCCAAAAAATTTTTTGACTTTTTTTGCCCGAAAAAAACGCCATACTATACTATGACGTTTTTTATGACATTTTGAGGTCAAAAAAAATTTTGACTTTTTTTGTCCGAAAAAAACGCCTTACTATACTATGACGTTTTTTATGACATTTTGAGGTCAAAAAAAATTTTGACTTTTTTTGGCCGATTTTGACGCCTTACTATACTATGACGTTTTTTATGACTTTTTGAGGTCAAAAAAAATTTTGAGTTTTTTTGGCCGATTTTGACGCCTTACTATACTATGACGTTTTTTATGACATTTTGAGGTCAAAAAAAATGTTGACTTTTTTTGCCCGAAAAAACGCCTTACTATACTATGACGTTTTTTATGACATTTTGAGGTCAAAAAAATTTTTGAGTTTTTTTGGTTGAAAAAAACGCCTTACTATACTATGACGTTTTTTATGACATTTTGAGGTCAAAAAAAATTTTGACTTTTTTTGGCCGAAAAAAACGCCTTACTATACTATGACGTTTTTTATGACATTTTGAGGTCAAAAAATTTTTGGACTTTTTTTGGCCGATTTTGACGCCTTACTATACTATGACGTTTTTTATGACATTTTGAGGTAAAAAAAAAAATTGACTTTTTTTGGCCGAAAAAAACGCCTTACTATACTATGACGTTTTTTATGACATTTTGAGGTCAAAAAAAATTTTGACTTTTTTTGGCCGATTTTGACGACTTACTATACTATGACGTTTTTTATGACATTTTGAGGTCAAAAAAAAATTTGACTTTTTTTGGCCGATTTTGACGCCTTACTATACTATGACGTTTTTTATGACATTTTGAGGTCAAAAAAAAAATTGACTTTTTTTGTCCGAAAAAAAACGCCTTACTATACTATGACGTTTTTTATGACATTTTGAGGTCAAAAAAAAAATTGACTTTTTTTGGCCAAAAAAAACGCCTTACTATACTATGACGTTTTTTATGACATTTTGAGGTCAAAAAAATTTTTGACTTTTTTTGCCTGAAAAAAACGCCTTACTATACTATGATGTTTTTTATGACATTTTGAGGTCAAAAAAAAAATTGACTTTTTTTGGCCGAAAAAAACGCCTTACTATACTATGACGTTTTTTATGACATTTTGAGGTCAAAAAAAATTTTGACTTTTTTTGCCCGAAAAAAAAGCCTTACTATACTATGACGTTTTTTGTGACATTTTGAGGTCAAAAAAATTTTTGAGTTTTTTTGGTTGAAAAAAACGCCTTACTATACTATGACGTTTTTTATGACATTTTGAGGTCAAAAAAAATTTTGACTTTTTTTGGCCGAAAAAAACGCCTTACTATACTATGACGTTTTTTATGACATTTTGAGGTCAAAAATTTTTTTGACTTTTTTTGCCCGAAAAAAACGCCATACTATACTATGACGTTTTTTATGACTTTTTGAGGTCAAAAAAATTTTTGACTTTTTTTGGCCGATTTTGACGCCTTACTATACTATGACGTTTTTATGACATTTTGAGGTCAAAAAATTTTTTGACTTTTTTTGCCCGAAAAAAACGCCATACTATACTATGACGTTTTTTATGACTTTTTGAGGTCAAAAAAAATTTTGAGTTTTTTTGGCCGATTTTGACGCCTTACTATACTATGACGTTTTTTATGACATTTTGAGGTCAAAAAAAATTTTGAGTTTTTTTGGCCGATTTTGACGCCTTACTATACTATGACGTTTTTTATGACATTTTGAGGTCAAAAAAAAAATTGACTTTTTTTGGCCGATTTTGACGCCTTACTATACTATGACGTTTTTTATGACATTTTGAGGTCAAAAAAAAAATTGACTTTTTTTGGCCGAAAAAAACGCCTTACTATACTATGACGTTTTTTATGACATTTTGAGGTCAAAAAAAAATTTGACTTTTTTTGGCCGAAAAAAACGCCTTACTATACTATGACGTTTTTTATGACATTTTGAGGTCAAAAAAAATTTTGACTTTTTTTGGCCGATTTTGACGCCTTACTATACTATGACGTTTTTTATGACATTTTGAGGTCAAAAAAAAAATTGTGACTTTTTTTGGCCGAAAAAAACGCCTTACTATACTATGACGTTTTTTATGACATTCTGAGGTCAAAAAAAATTTTGACTTTTTTTGGCCGAAAAAAACGCCTTACTATACTATGACGTTTTTTATGACATTTTGAGGTCAAAAAAATTTTTGAGTTTTTTTGGTTGAAAAAAACGCCTTACTATACTATGACGTTTTTTATGACATTTTGAGGTCAAAAAAATGTTTGACTTTTTTTGGCCGAAAAAAACGCCTTACTATACTATGACGTTTTTTATGACATTTTGAGGTCGAAAAAAATTTTGACTTTTTTTGTCCGAAAAAAACGCCATACTATACTATGACGTTTTTTTATGACATTTTGAAGTCAAAAAAAAAATTGACTTTTTTTGGCCGAAAAAAACGCCTTACTATACTATGACGTTTTTTATGACATTTTGAGGTCAAAAAAAAATTTGACTTTTTTTGTCTGAAAAAAACGCCTTACTATACTATGACGTTTTTTATGACATTTTGAGGTAAAAAAAAAAATTGACTTTTTTTGGCCGAAAAAAAACGCCTTACTATACTATGATGTTTTTTATGACTTTTTGAGGTCAAAAAAAATTTTGACTTTTTTTGGCCGATTTTGACGCCTTACTATACTATGACGTTTTTTATGACATTTTGAGGTCAAAAAAAATTTTGACTTTTTTTGCCCGAAAAAAACGCCATACTATACTATGACGTTTTTTATGACTTTTTGAGGTAAAAAAAAATTGTGACTTTTTTTGGCCGATTTTGACGCCTTACGATACTATGACGTTTTTTATGACATTTTGAGGTAAAAAAAAATTTTGACTTTTTTTGTCCGATTTTGACGCCTTACTATACTATGACGTTTTTTATGACATTTTGAGGTCAAAAAAAATTTTGACTTTTTTTGCCCGAAAAAAACGCCTTACTATACTATGACGGTTTTTATGACATTTTGAGGTCAAAAAAATTTTTGAGTTTTTTTGGTTGAAAAAAACGCCTTACTATACTATGACGTTTTTTATGACATTTTGAGATCAAAAAAAATTTTGACTTTTTTTGGCCGAAAAAAACGCCTTACTATACTATGACGTTTTTTATGACATTTTGAGGTCAAAAAAATTTTTGATTTTTTTTGGCCGATTTTGACGCCTTACTATACTATGACGTTTTTTATGACATTTTGAGGTAAAAAAAAAATTTGACTTTTTTTGTCTGAAAAAAACGCCTTACTATACTATGACATTTTTTTATGACATTTTGAGGTCAAAAAAAAAATTGACTTTTTTTGTCCGAAAAAAACGCCTTACTATACTATGACGTTTTTTATGACTTATTGAGGCCAAAAGATTTTTTGACTTTTTTTGTCCGAAAAAAATGCCTTACTATACTATGACGTTTTTTATGACATTTTGAGGTCAAAAAAAAATTTGACTTTTTTTGCCCGAAAAAAACGCCATACTATACTATGACGTTTTTTATGACTTTTTGAGGTCAAAAAAAATTTTGACTTTTTTTGGCCGATTTTGACGCCTTACTATACTATGACGTTTTTTATGACATTTTGAGGTCAAAAAAAATTTTGACTTTTTTTGCCCGAAAAAAACGCCATACTATACTATGACGTTTTTTATGACTTTTTGAGGCCAAAAAATTTTTTGACTTTTTTTGGCCGATTTTGACGCCTTACTATACTATGACGTTTTTTATGACATTTTGAGGTCAAAAAAAAATTTGACTTTTTTTGTCCGAAAAAAACGCCTTACTATACTATGACGTTTTTTATGACATTTTGAGGTCAAAAAAAAATTTGACTTTTTTTGGCCGAAAAAAACGCCATACTATACTATGACGTTTTTTATGACATTTTGAGGTCAAAAAAAATTTTGACTTCTTTTGGCTGAAAAAAACGGCATACTATACTATGACGTTTTTTATGACTTTTTGAGGTCAAAAAAATTTTTGACTTTTTTTGGCCGATTTTGACGCCTTACTATACTATGACGTTTTTTATGACAGTTTGAGGTAAAAAAAAAATTTGACTTTTTTTGTCCGAAAAAAACGCCTTACTATACTATGACGTTTTTTATGACATTTTGAGGTCAAAAAAAAATTTGACTTTTTTTGCCCGAAAAAAAACGGCATACTATACTATGACGTTTTTTATGACTTTTTGAGGTCAAAAAAAATTTTGACTTTTTTTGGCCGATTTTGACGCCTTACTATACTATGACATTTTTTATGACATTTTGAGGTCGAAAAAAATTTTGACTTTTTTTGCCCGAAAAAAACGCCATACTATACTATGACGTTTTTTATGACTTTTTGAGGCCAAAAAATTTTTTGACTTTTTTTGCCCGAAAAAAACGCCATACTATACTATGACGTTTTTTATGACATTTTGAGGTCAAAAAAAATTTTGACTTTTTTTGTCCGAAAAAAACGCCTTACTATACTATGACGTTTTTTATGACATTTTGAGGTCAAAAAAAATTTTGACTTTTTTTGGCCGATTTTGACGCCTTACTATACTATGACGTTTTTTATGACTTTTTGAGGTCAAAAAAAATTTTGAGTTTTTTTGGCCGATTTTGACGCCTTACTATACTATGACGTTTTTTATGACATTTTGAGGTCAAAAAAAATGTTGACTTTTTTTGCCCGAAAAAACGCCTTACTATACTATGACGTTTTTTATGACATTTTGAGGTCAAAAAAATTTTTGAGTTTTTTTGGTTGAAAAAAACGCCTTACTATACTATGACGTTTTTTATGACATTTTGAGGTCAAAAAAAATTTTGACTTTTTTTGGCCGAAAAAAACGCCTTACTATACTATGACGTTTTTTATGACATTTTGAGGTCAAAAAATTTTTGGACTTTTTTTGGCCGATTTTGACGCCTTACTATACTATGACGTTTTTTATGACATTTTGAGGTAAAAAAAAAAATTGACTTTTTTTGGCCGAAAAAAACGCCTTACTATACTATGACGTTTTTTATGACATTTTGAGGTCAAAAAAAATTTTGACTTTTTTTGGCCGATTTTGACGACTTACTATACTATGACGTTTTTTATGACATTTTGAGGTCAAAAAAAAATTTGACTTTTTTTGGCCGATTTTGACGCCTTACTATACTATGACGTTTTTTATGACATTTTGAGGTCAAAAAAAAAATTGACTTTTTTTGTCCGAAAAAAAACGCCTTACTATACTATGACGTTTTTTATGACATTTTGAGGTCAAAAAAAAAATTGACTTTTTTTGGCCAAAAAAAACGCCTTACTATACTATGACGTTTTTTATGACATTTTGAGGTCAAAAAAATTTTTGACTTTTTTTGCCTGAAAAAAACGCCTTACTATACTATGATGTTTTTTATGACATTTTGAGGTCAAAAAAAAAATTGACTTTTTTTGGCCGAAAAAAACGCCTTACTATACTATGACGTTTTTTATGACATTTTGAGGTCAAAAAAAATTTTGACTTTTTTTGCCCGAAAAAAAAGCCTTACTATACTATGACGTTTTTTGTGACATTTTGAGGTCAAAAAAATTTTTGAGTTTTTTTGGTTGAAAAAAACGCCTTACTATACTATGACGTTTTTTATGACATTTTGAGGTCAAAAAAAATTTTGACTTTTTTTGGCCGAAAAAAACGCCTTACTATACTATGACGTTTTTTATGACATTTTGAGGTCAAAAATTTTTTTGACTTTTTTTGCCCGAAAAAAACGCCATACTATACTATGACGTTTTTTATGACTTTTTGAGGTCAAAAAAATTTTTGACTTTTTTTGGCCGATTTTGACGCCTTACTATACTATGACGTTTTTATGACATTTTGAGGTCAAAAAATTTTTTGACTTTTTTTGCCCGAAAAAAACGCCATACTATACTATGACGTTTTTTATGACTTTTTGAGGTCAAAAAAAATTTTGACTTTTTTTGGCCGATTTTGACGCCTTACTATACTATGACGTTTTTTATGACATTTTGAGGTCAAAAAAAATTTTGAGTTTTTTTGGCCGATTTTGACGCCTTACTATACTATGACGTTTTTTATGACATTTTGAGGTCAAAAAAAAAATTGACTTTTTTTGGCCGATTTTGACGCCTTACTATACTATGACGTTTTTTATGACATTTTGAGGTCAAAAAAAAAATTGACTTTTTTTGGCCGAAAAAAACGCCTTACTATACTATGACGTTTTTTATGACATTTTGAGGTCAAAAAAAAATTTGACTTTTTTTGGCCGAAAAAAACGCCTTACTATACTATGACGTTTTTTATTACATTTTGAGGTCAAAAAAAATTTTGACTTTTTTTGGCCGATTTTGACGCCTTACTATACTATGACGTTTTTTATGACATTTTGAGGTCAAAAAAAAAATTGTGACTTTTTTTGGCCGAAAAAAACGCCTTACTATACTATGACGTTTTTTATGACATTCTGAGGTCAAAAAAAATTTTGACTTTTTTTGGCCGAAAAAAACGCCTTACTATACTATGACGTTTTTTATGACATTTTGAGGTCAAAAAAATTTTTGAGTTTTTTTGGTTGAAAAAAACGCCTTACTATACTATGACGTTTTTTATGACATTTTGAGGTCAAAAAAATGTTTGACTTTTTTTGGCCGAAAAAAACGCCTTACTATACTATGACGTTTTTTATGACATTTTGAGGTCGAAAAAAATTTTGACTTTTTTTGCCCGAAAAAAACGCCATACTATACTATGACGTTTTTTTATGACATTTTGAAGTCAAAAAAAAAATTGACTTTTTTTGGCCGAAAAAAACGCCTTACTATACTATGACGTTTTTTATGACATTTTGAGGTCAAAAAAATTTTTGACTTTTTTTGGCCGAAAAAAACGCCTTACTATACTATGACGGTTTTTTATGACTTTTTGAGGTCAAAAAAAAAATTGACTTTTTTTGGCCGAAAAAAACGCCTTACTATACTATGACGTTTTTTATGACATTTTGAGGTCAAAAAAAAAATTGACTTTTTTTGGCCGAAAAAAACGCCTTACTATACTATGACGTTTTTTATGACATTTTGAGGTCAAAAAAAAATTGACTTTTTTTGGCCGATTTTGACGCCTTACTATACTATGACGTTTTTTATGACATTTTGAGGTCAAAAAATTTTTTGACTTTTTTTGGCCGAAAAAAACGCCATACTATATTATGACGTTTTTTTATGACATTTTGAGGTCAAAAAAAAAATTGACTTTTTTTGGCCGATTTTGACGCCTTACTATACTATGACGTTTTTTATGACATTTTGAGGTCGAAAAAAATTTTGACTTTTTTTGCCCGAAAAAAACGCCATACTATACTATGACGTTTTTTTATGACATTTTGAGGTCAAAAAAAAAATTGACTTTTTTTGGCCGAAAAAAACGCCTTACTATACTATGACGGTTTTTTATGACTTTTTGAGGTCAAAAAAAAAAATGACTTTTTTGGCCGAAAAAAACGCCTTACTATACTATGACGTTTTTATGACATTTTGAGGTCAAAAAAAAAATTTGACTTTTTTTGCCCGAAAAAAACGCCTTACTATACTATGACGTTTTTATGACATTTTGAGGTCAAAAAAAAATTTGACTTTTTTTGGCCAAAAAAAACGCCTTACTATACTATGACGTTTTTTATGACATTTTGAGGTCAAAAAAATTTTTGACTTTTTTTGGCTGAAAAAAACGCCATACTATACTATGACGTTTTTTATGACTTTTTGAGGTCAAAAAAAATTTTGACTTTTTTTGGCCGATTTTGACGCCTTACTATACTATGACGTTTTTTATGACATTTTGAGGTCGAAAAAAATTTTGACTTTTTTTGGCCGAAAAAAACGCCTTACTATACTATGACGTTTTTATGACATTTTGAGGTCAAAAAAAAATTTGACTTTTTTTGCCCGAAAAAAACGCCTTACTATACTATGACGTTTTTTATGACATTTTGAGGTCAAAAAAAAATTTGACTTTTTTTGGCCAAAAAAAACGCCTTACTATACTATGACGTTTTTTATGACATTTTGAGGTCAAAAAAATTTTTGACTTTTTTTGGCTGAAAAAAACGCCATACTATACTATGACGTTTTTTATGACTTTTTGAGGTCAAAAAAAATTTTGACTTTTTTGGCCGAAAAAAACGCCTTACTATACTATGACGTTTTTATGACATTTTGAGGTCAAAAAAAAAATTTGACTTTTTTTGCCCGAAAAAAACGCCTTACTATACTATGACGTTTTTTATGACATTTTGAGGTCAAAAAAAAATTTGACTTTTTTTGGCCAAAAAAAACGCCTTACTATACTATGACGTTTTTTATGACATTTTGAGGTCAAAAAAATGTTTGACTTTTTTTGGCTGAAAAAAACGCCATACTATACTATGACGTTTTTTATGACTTTTTGAGGTCAAAAAAAATTTTGACTTTTTTTGGCCGATTTTGACGCCTTACTATACTATGACGTTTTTTATGACATTTTGAGGTCAAAAAAATTTTTGACTTTTTTTGGCTGAAAAAAACGCCATACTATACTATGACGTTTTTTATGACTTTTTGAGGTCAAAAAAAATTTTGACTTTTTTTGGCCGATTTTGACGCCTTACTATACTATGACGTTTTTTATGACATTTTGAGGTCGAAAAAAATTTTGACTTTTTTTGGCCGAAAAAAACGCCATACTATACTATGACGTTTTTTATGACTTATTGAGGCCGAAAATTTTTTTGACTTTTTTTGCCCGAAAAAAACGCCATACTATACTATGACGTTTTTTATGACTTTTTGAGGTCAAAAAAAATTTTGACTTTTTTTGGCCAATTTTGACACTTTACTATACTATGACCATTTTTATGACATTTTGATGCAAAAAAAAAAAAAAGCCGTTTGTCACGACTATGGGAGCAAGGACTAGGACCCAAATGCAAAAGCCCTCAAGACAGGCAGAAAGGTAGAACTAAAAGTCTTTTAATTAACCAAAAATCACTGGAAGAGTCCAGGGACAATAATCAAGACTCAAATAACCTAAAATACAAAAGTCCTTACTTGAAAACAGGAAACCAATGTGAGTCCATGAGGTGGGGAACAAATGCAAGGCACAGGTACGGGATCAGACACGGGGAAAAAACAGACTCAGGAACAGATTTGGGTATCGACACAGGCATGGAACACAGCAGGAGACAAAACGTATGACGACGGCATGAGACAAAAATGAACTGACAAGAACACAGGGAAATGACGAGACTTAAATACACAAGGTAAGGGGCAACAGGTGAAACCAATTAGGGCGTGGCAGACAATCACAAAGGAGGGAAACAAGACAAAGAGGAAGTAGAACAAGACAAGATACACAAGGGCAGTGATTTCAAAATAAAACAGGAACTATAAACAAAACTTAACAAACTAAAAAGAGTTCAGAACATAAAAGGATTCCCAAAAACAGCCCCCTTAGGGGCTAGTCATGACACCGTTCTAAAAAATGACTTTTTTTGGCCAATTTTGACGCCTTACTATACTATGACCATTTTTATGACATTTTGAGGCTAAAAAAAAATTTGACTTTTTTTGGCCGAAAAAAACGCCTTACTATACTATGACCATTTTTATGACATTTTGAGACCGTTCAAAAAAATGATTTTTTTTTGGCCGATTTTGACTTCTTACTATACTATGACCATTTTTATGACATTTTGAGGCTAAAAAAAAATCTGACTTTTTTTGCCCGATTTTGACGCTTTACTATACTATGACCATTTTTATGACATTTTGAGGGTAAAAAAAACTTTGACTTTTTTTGGCCGACTTTGATGCCTTACTATACTATGACCATTTTTCTGACATTTTGAGGTCTGACTAAAGTAGTACATTTTTTGGCATATTTTGAAGCCTTAGCCCCCATGACGTGTTTTATGACATTTTGAGGTCTTACTAAAATATGACTTTTTTTTGGCATATTTTTAAGCCTTACCCCCCATGATGTGTTTTATGACATTTTTAGGTCTTACTAAAACATGACTTTTTTTGGCATATTTTTAAGCCTTACGGCCGTATGATATGTTTCATGACATTTTGAGGTCTTACTAAAATAGGACTTTTTTTGGCATATTTTGAAGCCTTACGGCCATATGACGTGTATTATGGCATTTTGAGGTTTTACTATACAGCTCCATAGACAGGCACTGGCAGTTAGCTCTTTGCTAAAGCATCGGCTGGACTAGGCAGCTACATCCAGAGGCCTCTGGCTACCTCCAGCGGTTGGAGGCTGCAGTGTCTGTGTTTGTTTGCCAATGTTCGGATAGGTTTTTGTGACAATATAGCTTGTTGTAGTGTAGACTCTACTCACCGACTGTCAAAGGAGTCTGTGTTGCAGTTTTTTCGGTAAGTAAATTTCTCACTATTTTACCTGGATGTTTGCAGCAATTAGCATGTATTAGGATATTTTGCCACTGGCTTATGACTTAATTGCTGATTTATGGTCGCTGCTGATACAAATAGAAGACCGGAGCAGCTAATGTTAGGAACGCTTTTGCGGTGTGTTCCGTGCTCTCAGAGTCCGTTTATTGTGGGAATACTAGGCTATAATTTTATTACGTCTCATTTTTCTGTTTAAGAAGTCCGACATTGCATGGACAGAGCATCTCCGTCAGTAAGTGGCTGCTGTAACCGTAAGTGGATAGTGGATGGAGGCAGCGGTCAAAGCCAGTAAATATTAAATATTACACATTTTAATATATCATTATTATTATTATTATTATTTTTATTTTTAATTATCATTAATATAACAATAATAATAATGTTTTTTAACTTTTTAATGTTTTATTAATATGAAATGATTGTTTCAGTTAAATAATAGGCTAGAAATAAATTTCCCCCCATAACTCCACTTCTCTATCTGAAACAGTCAACCATTTCTTGTAACAAATATTAAAGTTCTTGAAAAAATTTCTTAACATCATTCTAGATAGTAATTTCAAAGAGTTGTAATGTTAACGTGTGGTGGATGTAGCTGAGTGTAGCTGCCGCTTAGCTTGTTAGCCTAGCTGATTGGCCTTAGGCTAGCTCAGTTGCTCCGAGCTAAGTGGGCGGGTTCTCGGCCGGCTGACCCCGGCTGATACGTAGAGTAACCACCTCTCCTCCAAATATGGTACGCTCCCACTAAACTCCCACTAAAATCCAAGATGGCACAGCTCAAATGCCCATGGTTTGATCACAAAACGGACTCCCCAAAACCAATGGGTGACGTCACGGGTGCTACGTCCATGTTTTATACAGTAGTATAAACTATAGTTTGCAGTTAAGGTGCAGATGAGGCTTTTTGCAAGTGTGACAGAATTAGTTTTTTATCTACACTAGCAGCTTGGCTCTTGGCCCTTTTTGTCAACTATTGGATGGATTTTCATTAAATTTGGCACTGGTATCCATGGTGCCCAGTGGATGCATCCTAAAGAAAAATGATGCCAGCCATCATTAGCCAAACATCAGCATGTTCGCATTGCCATTGGCTGCGTGTTAGCATACTGATGTTAGCATTTAGCCCAAAGCACCGCTGTGCCAAGTACATCCTCACAGAACTCCAAGCATGACTGTACAGTGTAGACTGTTAGTTTTATTAAATTTATCCATCTAATTACCATTAAAATGTGCAGCATAAATGCCCTTAATCCCTCCTACACCAATTCAAGTGCGTCAAAACTACTTGAGACTCTAAATTTATATTTGTATTGTAGATACAAAGAAAATGAAGCCAATCATCTACTGAGTATTGTAAAAGCCGTTTTAAGAATCCTGCATTTCATTTACATAAAAAAGATCAAATTATTTACATATCTGTCTATTATTGGTCTGTTGAGATTTTAAGTAGATATTAATTAATAACTCTCTGCTCTATTCAGACTCAGCACCTGGAGGTGTTCATCACATTGACTTAGAAATTTCTGCACCCAGCACCAGGCAGTCTGCTCCATACAGACTGAAGATTTCTGCCCTCAGGTCAGGTGAATAATAATTTCCAAGGGATATGGATCCATCCCTCCAGTCATCAATAACATCAGTGTAACAGAGCTCCTCTCTGCAGCCTCTGACATGTCCACATTGGACAAATGTCTCCAGTAATGAGAGACTCTCAGCGAACAAGCTGAGAAAACAAGTCAATACAAATGATAAGCAGGAAAACTTGGAATAGGTCTCGCACATTTTTTTTTCTCTCTGCCCCTTAAGCTGCTATTTTGGCACCATTAGATTTCTGATTTACTTGAGTAAGACGACATTTTGTCAATAACACCCTTAGGGAAAGGCTGAACTATGGCAGCACATTGATAATAAAAGACGGGAAATGGCAAGTATAGTTCCTTTGTTTACATCGGTTTCACCCTTAATCCTTTTGTGCTTTGAAGGCACTTTGATGATGCAATATAAAATCCTTCAAAAGGTCCTGAGCTTATTCTAACCTCAAGTTTGACGCTACTACAGATATAGAAGCAAGACAGCAGCAACAACAACAAGATCTGGAATAGATTGTGTGTAGGTTAAAGGATTAGTTCAGCTATATCACAAAAAATATTTTCTGAATTGGAGATTTGGTTCTATTTGCTGTGATGCTGAGATATCAGCCGACACAGCTATTGCCACCTCCTATACGAAGGTGAATGGAATTTAATCTGATACTCACACGCACAGCAATAAAAAATTAGACTTGAAAATCCCAGTGGCACCATAAGTTTCTAGAGACAATACCCTGGGTAAACCACAGACCTCACTGTCAGTAGCTTTAATTGGAGCTATTGCCTTGATAGAAAATACTTTTTGTTTGTGCATTTGGTTGAACTGAGTCTACAAACACTATCAAATGGACACTAACGAGGGCAGAAGGCAGACGAGTCTGGGTGCCGTGCCAACTTGTCTCAGTGCCTGCTGTGGAAAAATTTGTGCCCATGTAATCAGTTCTGGCCTTAATCTGATTTGATTAGTGTGACCTGCTGGACAAGGAGAGGAGCTGCACCCTGCTGGCTGCAGCCCTCAGGCTGCTGTCACATGCTCAGCGTGAAGTCTCAGAGAACTTGCAGTGAGGCCAGCCAAGTCCTTTTCACTGCTGTCTTTCACAGGCAAGCGTACATGGACAAACACAAATATGCACCTGGCAACGAGTACCTCAGGGAATCAGGAAGGCCAGGACTATGTTAAATACCATTTCCATTCTTGGGGGTGATGGAGGGATACAGATAGCTTGGATTCCACCTCGACAACAGACTGGATTGGAAATGCAACACAGAGGCTTCCACCTACAGGAAGGGAGAGAGTAGACTCCACTTCTTGAGGACGCTTAGGCCCTTTAATGTGTACAGCAAGATGCGGATGCGGATAGCCAAAACAAAGCGCAATTATCTTTGTTGCATTCTTTGCTGATAACAACAACATTCATTCATTCATTCATTCATTCATTTTCTACCGCTTAATCCGTCAGGGTCGCGGGGGAGAGGGAGCCTATCCCAGTTGACTATGGGCGAGAGGAGGGGTACACCCTGGACAGGTCGCCAGTCAATCGCAGGGCTGACAGACAACCACACACTCACACCTATGGGCAATTTAGAGTAGCCAATTAACCTAACCCGTGCATGTTTTTGGGATTGTGGGAGGAAGCCGGAGTACCCGGAGAGAACCCACGCAGGCACAGGGAGAACATGCAAAGTCCACACAGAAGAGCCCAGAGTGCTAACCACTGCACCACGGTGCCGCCCAACAACAACAACAAAAAAACAGGAAGGCTGGCTCTGTGCTGGGGGACATATCTGGAGCCCTCTGAGTTGGTTGTGCAGGGGACAATGCTGCACAAACTGTTCAACATCATGGAGAACATGTTTGATTCCCTCCACCACCTGCTGGTCAAACAGCGGAGCCCTTTAAGCGAGAGACTTCTTCAGCTTCGCTGTGACAAGGAACACTACAGGAAGTCACTCCTGCCAGCTGCCACCACTCTCCTCTGTGTTGGGAGAACGGACTCCTCTGAGAGAATAAAGGACAGACCGCTCACCTGGACTTTTCATTAATCGTATCTGCATCTGTTACATATCAGACTACTCTGATATATTCCAGGTTTGCTCTATGTACACGTACCTGACTTGCAGCAATGTAAAATTATTATAGTATATTATTTTACCACCATTGTACATTATCAGCACACATTATTGCTACAGATCTCTTTTTTAAACATTATTTTAATTGATTTGTTTATTTTTATACATTATTTAGTCTAGTTATTGCATTTATCCTTTAATTGCGTTGTGTGTTATTTATCTGCCTCAGTGTTTTGTAATTTATCTCAATTTAAGTGTGTGTCAGACAAATCTGGATCACTATCTAGATAAAAGCAAAGTTTACACGGAGTGGACAAAATAACAAACACTTGCAGTGCAATTGTTCTGCAGTAAATATCAGTTTAGGTGATATTGTCAGAGGTGCTGATCTGCTAAACTTCATTTTTGAGTGTGAATTTGCTTTCCTCAGGCAAGTATCTAGTTAGTGTAAGTGCCTTGTTAAGTTTCTAATGGTTGGGGCTAGAAGATAATGATGTGTAGCGTGTTTGTTTTATATATTTGGTTAAAACGTGCATATATGCATTTTTGTTGGGAGTTGTTTTTTTAAAAGTAAAAATTAAATCATTTTCATTCTCATTTAATGTATTGTTCGTGGTTTCTGTTATTCTGTCCTCCCTTTAGTCAAAATCCTGCTCTCCTTGTCCCTTTACATTGTTTTTTTTCTCTTCCATCCTTCCTAACGAGTGACTAATAGAGTTTCATCAGGGCCGTCAGCTCCAGTGAGTAACTCACTCCAAAGGCTGGCTCTTCTCAACCCACAACACACCATGGCTTCCCCTCCCAGAAATGGAGCCATTTAAATGTGACTGTTCAAATATCTGCATGCTGTGTGTGAGTGAGAGAAAGGGGATGACTGAATAAAAGAAGGGATGCTAGGTGAGAGAGAGTGTTTTCTTTTTTGCCCAAGAGAGTGTGAGACAGATGCTGTTAGGCACTGACTTACATTTCTAATGAGCACGGGGGCATCAGTATCCATTAGTGAGTGAACAATCTTCCCCTGAAGACAGAGCTCAGTGGAGGTTCCTGGGCTGGGTGGTAGATAGAGCCGTCAAGCAGGAAATGGTGTCACACACCAAAGCGTAGGGGACTGCTGCGACCTGTGTGTAGGGAAATAAATATCCTGTGACACAGCCAGGCATGTAATGGGAAAACTCAGGCACCAAAACCAAGGACACACACACACTAACATAGGCAAACTGAGGTAAAACATGCAGCTTGAAAACAAAGGCAGATCCTTGCTCATTCTGGGTCATACATCACAATGGAATTGAAATGTATCAATTGAATGAAAGTTTTTTTTTCCACATAAATATTTAAGGGTGATGAGAGCTTTTGCAGTGATTGATCTGAGAATAATTTGAGTCTGGGATTCAAATTCTCCTGCATTTACAGCAATATAGAGCTAGTGAGCACATTTTATGGACCAAAACTAATATTATCTTTTCAAATAGCATTTTCTGCCCTTTTTAACATGTAGAGAATTTTTAATTAAACTTACCTATTTGTATAGAATTTAGCTTTAATTAAGATATAGGAGGAGGAAGTGGTGGGATGACGAACTGTGCACAAAAGCTCCCACAAACCGGCTATGAGTTGTGCTTGACGGGGAGCACTTTAAGTGAGCAGTCAGTAATTTCAGCGTGTGCCGCAGGAGTCTCTTTCTTCCTCCTCAGACAGTCAGTGACTGAGTGAGCGAGTGCTGACATTTTGAGATTTGGCTGTTCGTGTGGAAAATCTCAAAATGTAAAAATGCCAAATATATTACATTTGGTTTTCTTGTCTTTTTCAATTTTTGTTCTTTAAAATCTTCATAATGTTCAGTGCAATTTCAGGTTTTGTTTTACTTTAGTTTCTGTGTTAGATAAGAGTTTTTCTTGCAGAAGGATATTTTGTAAAAGTACAATGAGAGAAGCTGAGAGGCTCAGAGAGTCCAGAAAAATGGCCAGAGGCTCCTTTTGTATGCTGGTTCAGCGGAGTGTAAGAACCTTCCATTAAATATCAAGCTGATGTAACAAGAGGGACTCTCAGAGGTCAGGTCGGGGCTCATTTATAGAATAAGGTGAAAGAATGTTGCACTTGAGCCATTGATTAGTTTTTGTTGTATTTAGTCTTTCTTTAGCATGCCTGAATGTGTGCTTTTTGAACCACGCTAAACAGTTAATCAAAGATAATCCAGGTGTGGATTGGTGCAAAACCTGTGCTTAATCATCAAGCTCAAAATGCAGATGTAGGTAGGACTATTTGCATTTTGTACTTTTTTCTGCGAATACTGTGTGCTAACACATTAGCAGGGCGGATGATAACAAAGACTTTAATTAGTTTTTTTTTTTTTTTAACGAATTATGTTTCAAGGGCTTTTCTGTTAAAGTTAAATTGCTTCTGGGAAGCTGTTTAAGGGACAGTCTGTCTACACAAGTCTCAGCACAAATGGCTGTTTTTAGATTAAGTAGTGGAAATACAAAAATGTTAGGACTTTAAAAAAAAAAAAAAAAATCAAGATTGACCTTTCACCTCCAAGTCCAGAACACTGGTATGGTCTTTCAGGTGAATGTTGTTGATGAATGAAGACAAGAAGTGAAAAAAGTGGTTACAGTTCTTAAATCTTTAATGTAAACAGCAGTTTTGAGGGGCTTTGAAAAATCCTAAAGAAAAACATCTGAAGGTATTAAATAGGAAGGGGAAAATATATAAATCATACTAGAAATAACAACCATGATTCTGTTTTTAAATTAAAAAAATACATAAACTTTCAATTTTGTGGCCATATAGTCCTGAACACACAAAAAAAGACAACTTCTCTTGACCAAATACTAACATCTTCTTTGTAATACCAACTACTTGGCAGTTTCACAATTTTAAAATCACTAAATTATGACCATCTTACAAATGATAAACCAAAAAAAAGCTCAAATATTGCTTAGGAATGTTGTGTACAGCAGTCATTACAATGAGAGAGACTTGAATGAGGGAGAGACGAGTGTGTGTTTGTATGCGTGTTTCACAATGGGGGTGCTTTTACGGTTGTTTTTGGCTAAGCCACTGTGTAGGTGTGTATAATATGCAATAAGCAGCGGTGGAATAATAACATTAACATTAGAATATTCAAAAGAGGCTTTTTACTGTAGAACTGTGCCTGGATTTTCAGGATCGACTTTTTCTAACAGTCTTCAGTATATGTGTAGCAGGACAGAGCATTTATGAGAGACTATTTTTAAGAAGTATTCATCTTAAAACGTACTTCAACCTTCTGTTCAGCCTCTTGGAAAACATTTAGCTGCCACAAATACTGTAAGTGAGAATGTGACAGGAAATACTGCTGGGAAGTTGACAGCAAAACACAAATCCCCCATCCCTCCCTGCTCCTGAACTACACAACCAGCATCCCTCCCCACACAAAAGCCCTGAGGAAAAATAATAAAATAAACATAAAAAAAGGACAACAAGGAAGCTGAATCAAATAGAATTTCTAAGCCTTTGTCTACAACGATCTTCAAGCAAGATGACAGCTGGCGCCTCGGCCGAGAAGAAGTGAATGTTTAGAAACATCAGACACAGCAGGAGAGTGAGGAAGAAGACACAGGACGACCAACAACAGGCCAAACAAATACTTCCTGGTTTCTCATCTCCATGGCAACCCGATGACTCTGCATCGACTCCCCGAGTCCCTCAGGTGCACCGAGCCTATTAATATGCACCATTTTCTCTCTTATAAAGGTCTAGTGAGAAACAACAGGAAAATAGTTCCTTTTCTAAATCCTTTTTCTTTCAATCACAGTTTCTTTTTTTTTTATTACATGGTTTTATTCAATTTTGTTCCAGTTGATAAGAAAAGGGGATTGGTCCAGTGAGTACAGTAGGTGCTGGGTAGGTCTGGGTTCGGTCTCGTGCGGTCGTTTGTCTAGTTACAGTCATAAACAAAGTCATAGTTGCTAGGTTCTTTGGGAATCGGGGGCGGGGCCTCTGGAATCTGGATGTTCTCTAGATCCAAGAGGCGGAGCTTCATCTCCATGGAGAGCAGGGTGTCCATGTCAGATTTGGTGTAATCGCTGGTCATCTCCTTGCCAAGGAGGGCATTTAGACCGTCTGTCCACACGCAGTACTGCAGAGACATGGACAGAGGGAGATCCAACATTCAAACAAATCAGTACTGGCAGAAAAAAAACTGAAAACATAAACACAAAACTAAATAATTTTACAACCTACAATAAAGCATGATAGGTTTCCAAAGTCAAAGGAAGCTGCTGAAAGTGTGCAGACTCCACCTGCTTTGGAAACAAGCAGCCATAAAAGAAACTAACCACCAAGGGAGAAAAATCTGTGTACACTGTGACTCAGGAGAAACAGAACAGGGACACCTTCTTCTCTCTTGTCCTAATTACAAACTTCTACGTTGAAAAAAAAAAATCCACAGAAGTTTCAGGATACAAGCAACAAGAAAATGAGGTGCATTAGGTGCATGAGGAACTCGTGCAGTTTTAAGCCTTTGTTTTAGATGTGTAATAATGACGCCATAATCAATGAAACACAAGAAAGTCCACTTTCATTTTGCGAAGTTGTCAAGGATTAGTTATTAGCAATAAAAACATGATTTTTGCACCAATGTGATGACGTACCTTCATTTATCAGGTATAAAACTGCTGGGACGCTAAATATTTTTTCCATAAAAATAACAGTTTCTTACTTATTTTCCAGAAAATTTGCTCACATTTGTTATTTCACTGTGCCAATGAAGTTCAATGACTTGAACTGCAAGACCATACACACACATTTAGTCCACTGTGCATGTTGCAAATGAACACGTTAAACATGCTGTGGTGTTCATTTCCAGTACATATCTGACTTCTACAGCTGCACATAGACTTTACTTGTACATTAAAGCAAGAACTTTCCCTTCGTGCCATCACACCTCGTCATTCTGTCTGACACTACCGACAGCCGCAGGGCCGGACAGTGTTGGCTTACCTCATGCTTGTCAGGAGCAATAAAGTTTAAATACTCGTCGGACTCGTAGAGGACAGAGAACGCCAGCTCTAACACCTCCTGGATAGAGGAAAGGGTGAAAAGCAGAGAGGGAGGAGTGAGACAGAACGGGAGATCCATATAGTGACAGAGTGATGGAGGTGGGATGAAGAGGTAAAAGAAAAAAAGGGTGCGAAGGGAAAAAAAGGGAATAACAGGTGAGATTTACACCACAATGCTGGCAAACCAATGCAGTCTCCCTCTCCTCTCATCACCATCTGCTACATCAGCTGCACATCAACTCATCAGGTATCAGTGAGAGAAGTCAAAGAGAGAAACACCTGGGATGCCTTTAGATACTAGACATAAAAAAATGCCTGGAGGTGCTGGGAATATAATGTGATATGATATAATTTCAGGTATAGTCCCTCAAAATCCATTATGCTCCACTGTGGGAAATAAATTGTGTGAGGACAGAATCGGAACACTGAGATCCAGATTTGTATACATGAAAGCAATTCATTAAATGTGTGCTTGCAATCTGCATGAAATTAGTGTCTGATTTACTAAGGCAGCAGGTAATTACACAATCTGGGGACTGCAACTTAGGTACATTTTGTGAGGCAAAGCTTAAAAGATGCAGTTCGGTGATGGGATTTGTCTCAGATCAGAAAAGAGGCTCAGAAAAGAAAAGATGCAATGACGCTGAATAGAAATTTATTACTGAAATAATGGGAGTTTAAAAACACTTAAAATTTTAATTTAAGAAGAACTCATTTGAGCATCTATTACTCAATATATACTCTTTACCACCAAAAAGTTTTCAAGACTAATGTTAATGTTATGTCAGTCAGGAAAAAAGTGGTGGACAGACCAACACTGCCACCCCTGGAGTTGCAAGAGTGGTTAAATACAAAGTAGTGCTTCTAGATGATACTGATACAACTGAAGTCTCCATAGACTCATAAGCTAAGTGCAAGAGAATGCACTTTTGTAAATCAAATAAGTATCATCCCCACAGTGCATTAACAGCTTCATTAGCAGTTCAAGTTTATGACCACAAAGACACAACTCTGCTCTAATAAAAAGGATATACTGTTCATTTATTAATGCTCTTTTTTAAGTGTTGTTTTTTGTTTATGAACCAATTAAGTGCAGTTCCACTTCTTGTGTTCTTCTTTCTGCTATCATTTAGTTTAAATAAAACACTGGTTAATTAAATTCCCCCCCTCCCCCTGAAGCCTTATTTTAATTTACTGTAGCTGCACAAATCCGCACCTGCTCTTTAAATGCAGAGGATTTTTTTACACAAATCGGAGCCACCGCAAATTGAATGAACATTCGTTAATACAGCAGAACACGCAATCATCCACACTTAAAATATATCCACTGGTCGTTTGCGTGATCCTCCTTTTAAAATGAACATAATGCAGAAAGGTTTGCTTCAGTAATGAGATGCAAAGTGCAGCGCAGATGACAGGCGAACGACTCTTCCAGGTTGGTGCACCTGTTTTCTAAATGGCATGCATGTCTTGAGGCACAGAAGGTGCCTGAAACGAGGTAAATATGGCCCTGAATGCACATGGAAGATATGCTGTGCATGGAATAATTACAAAAAAATAAAATAATGTAAGTGGTCAAAGAACTGCTTGGGATGAATACATTTGGAAGGATATGAGAGAGAATGTGAAAACACTGCTTGACACCTCACCCTCCCACCTCCGTCTCAGTGTCCCACAAATGGTCCGCATGCCAGCTCGGCTCTAAAGCCTGCAGAGGTGACTTTGGCTGGCCTTGTAACAGTGAGTAATGAAATGTGCTTGTGTTCTCATTCACAAGGCTGGGACAGGCCTGCTAGACGGCCCACAGACCCCCCTCGGGTCATTCTCCTCGACCTGTGCTTATCGACAAGGTAATAAAAGAGACAAAGCAGGGAGGAGGCGTGCTCCTTTGTCTTCAAGGCTATTTATCCAAGATCCAATATATCAGAGTCCCGTGGGGGGGAGTGGGGAGGGGTGAAGGTTTGCAGAAGCAAAGTGCAGGAGGGGAAGGGCTGATGTGTACACAGACGGAGACAAGATGGCTCTTTCATCCTGGTTAAGGTACAGAGGGCATGTCCATGTGTTACGCTCAAATTTAAACAGCACAAGAAAAGATGTGAGCATGTTTTTCGGTGGCTCTTGTGTGAGTTGTGTCTGTGGCTAAAGGACTATTCTGTAATTTATTTCTACACAACGCTGCTGATGGACACGTCTCTCTGTGCCGAGTACCGACACACAAGTTATTGTGTTATTTCCCAAAGCAAAATTATGTAACTGACATCATGTTATGCAACTCTCACGCACACAGAAACACATTCACCCGCCTGGATACACACCCACCCACCCACACATACGCACGTGTGCACACGCATGCATGTGTGTGCACACACACACACACACACACTCACCTTGTTTTGCTTCAGGGCTCCCTTCTCCTTCATGTGAGGACAATCTTTGCCGGTGATAACAGCTTTGATATCAGCCACAGGCACTGCAGAGAGGACAGAAGTGAGTTCACAACAACAACATCATCCCTGTGACAACTGCATCATCCCAGATGGGAGGCTGGTTTATTCAAACCATTAAAACTTAAAATCCTCCCCAGGTTTGTCACTGTGCAAGGATCAGAAGTAAAACTGATGTTAACACTGACTCTTGGTATCAGTGGTGGTTGCTCATCATTGCCCAAACTGTGTTTTGGGGCTATGTACAATATGTAGGGGCAGACACAGTCGGCTTGAAGGATATGAATATTTTAATAAATATCATGAGATGTACGGCATAGTAAGCGCAATAAAAATACAGATGCTGCATCACAATAGTGGGTAAAAACTAAAGATAATTTCACTTGACACTTACGTTTGTCCTGCAAAGAGTCGTGGGGCACCTCGCCCTGAGGGCTCTCTTCCAGATCTCCATAGTGCAGGACTTTATGGTTCGGAGACAGACGGCAATACCAAAACTTATCTGGAAGAAAAGATTAGGAGAAAGAGAAACAAAGGGGAGGAGGAGACAATTTTAGAGGAGTTATGAAATAACTCGGTGGTATAAGGCATCATATGGGACTGCATGAGTCATCAACAGGAGAGAAAATTAGCATGCCAAAAAATTCTGTGACAAAAAAAAAAGAGGAAAAAAGAAAACAGCCTTGAGGAAAATCCACAGATGGGCTGTGGAGCTGTGCATGAGGGAGGGGTCTTGATGGGCAACAAAACAGACAGTTGGCCTTCATCATTTTAACAATGACTCAACAACAAAATACACACTCAATTCAAGATCAAGAAAAGGCATGCTGGGCTTTTTTTCTAGCAAACGTTTAAACGTTAACTGTGACTTGATGTATTTTCTTTTAAACAGAAAAACAAAATTCAAAACACGTAGAAGATCCTCAGCAGAGAAGCCTGAAAATGCACTCATGAAGAAGAGGTTGGTCACAGGTTGATCTGGATTTATTATTTATAAAAAACAGGTAGACTTCCATGGACATTGGACTTTTACATAGACTGTCTAAAAAAGGAGAAAGTTACCAATAATTTAGTACCTTGACTAATAACACTTTTGTATGATGCTGTGCTCTCAAAGCATGCAAGTGAATACTTACGATGAGGCAGTTTCACTCAGGTCTACGTTTAAATGCAAAAGTCGCCACATTAAGAAGACCTAAGTTCTGATCAAGCTGAGTGTGTCTTGTCCCTAAGCCCTTGTCACAAGTAATCCTCCAGGAGTGGGGGCCTGCATCTACCAGCTGTGTCTATAAAGCGCTGCTCGCTGCCTCCACCGCCAGCCTCTGCGGCCAGCCTGGTGTTCTTTAGGAGGTTCCCTGCCAAGGTGGGCACCGAGCTGAGCTGGCAGTGAGCGGGCACAGACTGGGGAGGTCTGGCTGGCGTGTGCATGGGTGGCACAGTCCAAATCCTAATTGCTGAAAATAGACGGTTGGCGGTGCCAGGCTGGTGCAGAGTGGCACCACTCCACGGGGAGCAGATAAAGATGTGTGTAGCGGATGTGAGGGGAGGGGAACGTTATCAACTGTTCAGCTTAACTGATTGTGCGACCGATTTGTGTGTCTGTATACAAGCACATATGCTCTTCCTTTGCCTGGAAGACACTGTGTCTCTATTTTGGATTTAATTTAATTCTTGTATCATTTTAAACTATACTGTAATTGTCTTAATTTGATTCGAACCCAGAATGACAAGATTCAACAGAATCAGGCCAAACTTCCAGGTTTACTTTTGCTTTATTCACACAAAACATACACACAAAACCAAGTGGTTTTTCCCTACCAGCACCCTGCACTTATAAGACTGTACCATACAGGTTGGACTCTTTCTTTCAAATTTCAAAACACCGTCAACCTGAGCTTTTACACAGAAGCTTGTAATGGGCAGACTGGCACTTTGGAAAGTAGAGAGAAAAGTCATCGGCACTGAAGTCAGCTAAATTAATATTTGATGTAAGTACTTGAGTCCCTGCAGGCTGGAGTTAGACTTTGAAATAGTTGCACAAGAGGGAAGAGTGGGAGAAGGAAAGGGAGAAAGGGAGGGAGGATGTGTTTCATGTGCACAGAAAAAGATGGGTCAAGACACTCTATCTACTAACAGTAGATAAAGAGTTACCATATATAAAAGTATGAAGATTGTGAAAGTTTGTCTGAGGAATATACAAAAGAGAAGTTAAAAAATAGACTCGATTTGATTGATTTAATGTTTCATTTCATGTGAGCACCAAGTGAAAACGAAACCAGGCTCCTTTTATTCATATTCGGTTTGCCTAAGGTCTGCAAGACAAAGTTATCTTCACATTGTCAGTGCATGGGTATACTGTAAGTACCAGCAGGAAGACAATAGCTCAGAGAGGATAGGGAGGCAAGGACAGACATGTATGAGTGGAGGGGAGAGATATCAGAGTGAGGGGAATAGTGATGAAGGGACAGTAATATGAAGGTGGTGCACATTCACACATGCACAAGGAGAAACACACAAAGCAAATGAGGGAAAAAAACGGAGGTGAGGAGTGGCACATAAGGAAGGAGCTGCACGAGTAATTTGGAGAAACAGCATGTCCTTGACTTGAGTGTCCTCAGAGGCAAAGACAGCTACAGCTAGCTTGTAGTTGGCAAACTGCTCCCCTACAGTCAGCGCACTGTTGCAGATTAAAGCCAGTGTAACCCTAAAGGCTACTGTGCTAAATTAAATCCAGTGAGGCTCAAGAACTGCTTTATATACTGCGTGTGGGTCTGCTGTTCCTGAATGGCTAATAGTTTTGTTTCTGTGTTTAGTATGCATGTGGCTGTGTGCATATATGTGCATGTGTCCCCAATTGTTTTGACAAGCTTTCTAGGACCTCGTAAGTAACGACCATGATATGGTAATATGAGCCCATTCACAGCACATCGCTGCGCAAAAAGCCAGACAAGCATAAATCAGCTGTCAACAAGCAGCAAAAACGATCCGATGCTCAGTCTGGGTGATGCTTTCCACCTGAACATCTGTCCTAACATCTTTTCTACTCAAATCCTTTTTATCCCACACTCCACTTTCTTTTCAGCTTTTTTTTTGTTTCTGTAATCCAGCTTTGACGACATCTGGATGACAGCTGCCAGGACAAATCGTGATCAGGCTTTAAAATGCCAGAACACATTGATGTCACAAGGAAAAACCACCAGGTTTTACTCAATTTGATCTGACTTATTGGAAAGTACAGTTCCTGTAGGGCAGCTGATGACAATAATGCAAACCAACCAACAACCTGAGCTTGTCAGTTTTTGTTTTTTTTTTAATTTCATGTATTTGCACATGTAGACAGAGAGAAAAGTGACAGAGAGGGGTGAAGGAAAGTGCAGGAGGGAGGACAGAGACATGAAGGGATCGGAACACAAGCAGATTAAATCCTATTTGACTGAAGTGCAGTATATTACACAGGCTAAATGCTACCACTGCTACTCCACTCTTTCCCCTTTTTACTCCTCTTCTTTCGCTTTCCCTCTCGTGGCAGCGGGTGTGAAACATGATCTTGGGCTGAATGATTTGAATACGCTCCTATCTGAGCTGGTTGCTGGGTTTTCTTTGTATCCCTCTTCCTCTATCCTCTGTGTATAACTAGGAAGGAATCCATCAGTAGTTACACCTCCCCAGAAACTTGACATAGCTTGGCACTGCAGATGAAACAGCCATCCTTAATGAACTTAAAAGTAAAATGTAAAATAGTTTCGGAAAGCCTTTTGACGTCTGCCATGGCACAATTTGTCTGACTTGTGTTGTGTCTCCATGAATGATACACTGCTTCATCATTTTCACCACACCCTCCACACTGTAGAGCCTGGGGTTACCGCAGTATGCTCTTTTGTCATTCTTTCATATCTTTTCTCAAAGCTTTCTCTACAATTTATCTTGACAAGCGCAAAGTATAAATGTGTATTTATGCTTCAGCTGGCTCTTTTTGTCTTTGTATTTCTGTGAATGCTATTTATTTATGTATGCAGGGGCAAGAGGAGGGAAAACAGCGTGATTGTGTGTCTCGAGACACAAAGACCTATGTATTTATGTACAGTGGGGTTCAAAAGTCAAGGAAAGTCTGTACTCAAATAACAAAGACTGTATATATGGCTTTGCCTCAAAGGCTGAGAGAGCCAGAAAACTTGGGTGAGCGATCGCGACAGCAGGACCACAGCAGTCCACAGCTTCAAAGATCTCCTGTGATAAAATATCTCCTGTGGGGTTTTGATACGGCAAAGGGAATAAGGCGATGAGTGGGGGTGCAGAGGGGAGGGATTAAGAAAAAACAGACAGAGGGAGACAGGGAAGGAAACAGAAGAGAAGATTCAACATGGACACAGCAGACGGAGATGTGAATTTCGGCGGATGTGTGGTTAGGATCTGTGGGCGAAGGCGGCGTCATGTCAGCCGCATTTGCTCGTGCTTGCATCTGTGTGTGCCTGTGAGTACTGCGCGTCTCACCTTGCCTCCTGCGACTACTGATTTTCCTGAAGCAGGTTCCCTCACACAACCTGTTGAGCCTCTGCTGTTTGATCAGCTCCATGATCTCTGGCTGGATCTTCTCCCTCAGCTCCCTGCAGATAAACAAACGCATATTATTGGTTTAAGAGAATTATATCAATTCTGTAAACCATATCCGTCCAGTGAAAGCAGCCAACAGCGAGCTACAAGATGCTCTAAGACCTGGAAGTGAATTCTCTTACATTTACCCTGGTTTTCTGGCAGTGTGAAATATTCATCTGACTGATAAAATCCCTTGGATTCTGAGTGTCAGGAATCCAAGAGAATAGGAACCACAGATATACTTCCTCACATGCATGCACATGTACAGTGCGTACACTCAGAAATATGTCAGACAGCGTCCCAAAAGGCAGATCAGTGGAAATCTGTGCTGCTCCAGCTCCTGCTTAGATCTCTGTCATTTATTCATGTATCTACATGTATGTGTGTCTGTGTTGCATATGAATGCCAAGCACACAACACTAGTCAGCATGAATTATGTATATTATCTGCCCGAGCAGTGCTGCTCCCCATCTTTTCTTGCCATTATGCTTGAGTCCTTTCTCTTCCAATTTAGCTTTCATTCTCTTCCTGTTCTAGAAATATGCCAGTTTTGACAGGATTTCAGGTTTTCTAGGCACATAAAAATTGCATTTTTAACAAGAGACATTTTCTTGTATTTCCTCTAGCTGATGTTCATGATCACATTTTTGTCCTTCTTTCTCTTCCCTCTCTCCGTCAGGCTCATCCGCACTTGTCTCCCTTCATCTGTCTCCCTGCTCGCCCTCCCTGTCCATGTGTTTTGCCTCATCAGTGGCTCCAGTCATTACATTGATCTGTGGTTGGACATTCACCCTGACATCTTTAAAGAAACAGCTAGCGGGGGAAGGCGTGGCTCATCGCAGGAAGGACGGATGATGATTGCTCGGCTTTACCGCCTCACGTACTATCCTTCTGGCGGGGCTAGACACAGGTGAGACTGTTTTTGTCTGAGACATTTAAATGGTTTGGCTGCTCTCGGTCCTTGGGAAGCAGCTCCAGTTTCAATTTAAACTCATTCTTTCCGGCAAATGCAGAAGATAGCAGACAACTGAATTAAAGGGCTGAAGTGCTGGACTGGTAAACCTCTATAAAAAAAAAGAAGCACTCTGGTTGGTATCAGCTGTTAAAATGATGAAAGAGATGAGGCACAAAAACCCGTTTCAGACCATGTGGAAATGTACATTACCCTCACAGTAAATCAGTAAAATATTGCCAAGCACAGGTGGAAAAGAGAATCAATAATGAATTAAGTTAAACCACTTTTCATCCTAATTTTCTGGGGGCTGCATTAAAATTAAGTTGTGCATTAACATTTTCTCATAAGTGTATCCTCAGCAGTTCTGAGCTGACCCGCTGCATGAATTTTTTATGTGATGTCGATTTTATTTTTTGGCATAAGCAACTTCTGGTAAATATAAAAAAAAAATCTTCTAACATATATTAAATGATATTAAAACACCTCAAAATTTTGCTAACAGGAGTCAAAATGACATTAAATAATTCTTCAGCTCAGTCGTTCTGCTAGAGAAGCAGCTCTGCTCTCAAGCTACATAATGAGCCTCTTCACCTTCTTTTGATCTCTGGTAGTCATTCCCCACCATAATTGACAGCAGAAAATTGGCAGCAATTGTAGCAGGTCATACAGAGTTCCTTTAAATCTGCAGCCTGACATGCTCTGCTCATTATGTTTACAAGTCATGACTGTACTGTATTGATTAGAGGAAAATTCCACCCTTGGGTAGTCTCACACTGCTGAAGAGAGACTCATCAGTCTGTGATACTTAGGGCTTTCCAACAGTTACTCTGTGATAGTGTTAAAATGTGCTTTTTCATTACAGAATCTTGTTCGATTTCAATTACATTTCACTTACTCCCAGAACACTGTCTGACAACAGCCTGAGACTGGGTGTGAACTTGTTGCATTCAGCAATACTCTTTTTTTAGTTAATGAAGTTATTGAAATTGATAGTGATATACATAATAAAAAGTGTTCTCAAACCAATTCTGAATTTGAATAACTAATAAACCGTGAATTAAACACTACAATACCTATAGTTGTTTTTTTTTTTTTTTTTGAGGAACAATTGTCCACAACTTCCTTCACTTCTGTTCTGCTTTCTCCACTCGGAACAACTGGCCGCAAAACTTTGGCCTCTACCCTTCCAGTATCGATTTAATAAGCCCTTGGCTCAGCATTGATTACTGTTCGAAGGGACATGCTCCCTCTGTGAAACAATTTTTCAATAGTGCTTGCTACTCTATTAAATACAAGCAGGACAAAACAATGTTCTCCATTGCAGAGCCTGCATCCATGATCAGTCAGTGAATGATCTATTACAGACTTGCTCTCCATGCTTAATGAGTTGGAGGGTCGTTAATGGAGTATTCACTGGGAATGCCATTTGCGGACAATTTGAATTTAATGCAGATTTTCAATCACGAGAAGAAAGGACAGGTGCAACCTGCTTTAGGCCAGTAGCTGGCACTTGGGTTGACAAATGGAAAGGAGAAAAAAGAAGCAATTACAAGCATATTAATGACCATGGTTCATTTTTTAGCTGCATATTATATCCTAACTTAAGTCTTAGACTTGATTAGGTGGATGAGGAGAAAAAAAAATTGAAATTAACAGCTGGAATATCACTGACCAGAACCGTACCAGTTTACTGGCCACTGATTGGCTGACTTACAGAATGGGGCGGGACTGGAAATCTTCCTGATTCATTCTCTCGGACTGGCGTATCTTCAGGATCTCTGTGTAGCTCAGATTCTGCAGGCGACTCTTGAACTGGTCCAGGGAATTAGGCTTGAGACTCAGTGCTCGCATGATCTGCTCCCTCACCACCTGCATTACCTGCAGAGAAGAACAGAGAAGGGGGAGGAGGGAAGGATGAGTGAGATTATCATGGATGCATATGACATGCAGGATGTAGAGAGTGTACAGTCGTCTTGTTACAGTCATGAAGTTAAAACCCCCTCCCTATTTTTTGGTGGGGGGTTAGGGAAGCGTATAAACTTCTCTTCCGTTCCCAACTGGATTAATGATGTGAATTTTTTTTTTTTTTCAGAACCAGAGCCTGTAATCCAGTCTGGTGCACTGAGCCTTAAGAGCAAAGCAGAATAATAACAGTGGCTACTCCACTGTTAGCCCTAGTATCATGCATCAGTGAAATGCATGACAGAACTTTCCCATAATACCCCAGCAAGCTAATACCATTAGTCTGGCTGTGGCTGCAGAAGCACGACATGAGTGGTGTTCCAAGTCATCAATCCCCACTCGAGGGGTCTTTGTGATCAACGGAGGTGACAATACAATAAGAAAGCGTTCCACAACAACACATAAAACATATCATGCATATACAGATCAATTAGCCTCGAGCATATGCATTACTATCAGGAGATAATTAAAGTCTACACACACTCTCCTCAGTTGGACGCACAGGCAAATGCTTAGTCACAGATACACACACATTTAAGACTGATGCACTGAAAATCAATTAGGATCATTAAAATTTAACAATATTAACACTGAGAAGTGAGCAGCAGTAGACACTATAAAGCCCCTCAACTAGAAAACAGTCGTCAGGTGATGAAAATTGACAAAGGAATTCATATATATTTGTGCCTGACAAAATAATCTAATGTGAAAAGTCTTAATCTATGTAAAAATATAAGAAAGACCTGTGTAATATGTAACTCAAAAAACTCAAACCTTACATCTTTTCTGTCAATTTAAGAATCAATTAGAATAGAACAGCTACTATACTTGAGCAGAAATAGCTATTAAACAACTGAAAGGTTAATAAATTGTTATTTTCTGTGGGCCCGACATATCTGCACTGACACATCTTTGAGCCCTGAACACTGGACAAGACCAAAAACCAGGGACCACACAAACAAAGGGTCTGAACACAACATTACTTAAACTCATTAAGATGTGAAGAGGAATTAAAGCCCAGTTTGAGCTACTTTATGACAGAACTACACTGATTTTTAACACAGTTAATAAAGTACTGAATCTTTCTAAAGTATTAAATCTCCTCATCCTTCGGCACGTACAATCAAGCCTCCGGAAAATGAGTCCTAAGCTGAAATCTTCAATGACAGCTGCTTCTATTTAGCTTTGCACTCTGACAAGTGATTTGCATTTAGCATAATTAGGATTTGAACACTAATATCGCTCAAAGATAGATTCTTTATTTGCGAAGGCATTCGGCTTACACACAGGGGACTTGACTGAGAGCAAACTTAATTTGCTGAAATCGTTCAAACACACTGAAACAGCACCTGAGACTGTGGCTTCTCCTCAAAACTGAGAGCAGCTTACAGAGCTTGGGCTGAAGTGGGTCTGTAAATCCTGCTGACACTATATGTGATATTTGGCTATAAAAATAAACTTGACTTGGCTCCTGAACATTTCTTTGGCCAAGCTGAGCAGTGCTGTTCCAGTTACTGCAGAGAGCGCAATGGCAGACGTGACAAGCAGCCCTGATTATGGATCAGCCTTGTTAGCAGCTGCCTCTGGGCCTGCAGATGCTGATTCACTGGATCAGATCATACTGAGGTGACAGTTTTTTTTGATTTTGCTCTATTGTGTTTTCTCTTTTCTCTGCTTGCCTTGTTGATCAAATGCTTGAGGACACACAAGTATTTCCAGCCTCTGCAAACACACTTCCTCACAATATGTCGACTCTATTATATTGAGAGACAATGAGAGTTGAGGATGATTTTTTTTTGTGTATGTATGTATGTACTTACACATGGCCAGAAAGGTTTAGAGATTTTCCTTGTAATTGGCCTGTTCTCCTGTACTGTGCCTCAACCTTAAAACCCATGCCAAAACCCAGTGAGCCCAGATCCCAAACACAGTCTTATGTAATATTGTTCTTGCTGTTTGTACTTACTGCAAGGCGATTACTCATCAACTTGCTAACCTATGGACTCTCACTAGTCAGCCAGGGGTGAGAGCATTAAAAATATAACACTTTGCTTGCTGAAAATTCAAGATTCAAGATTTCAAGATTTAATTATCAGCATGCAACGCAAGATTGTATAACGAAATGACAGAAATGAAACTTCACCAGCATAAAACTCAACCCAGCACCAAAACCCAGAAAAAAAATCAAAGATAACACAGGCGATCGAGGATAATCCTCTAAAATACAACACAGCGCTGTATTTGCTGTGTTTAAATGCATTAAGAACTGGTCTGGACTCAGAGTGCCCTTTTGGGATGTTAGTGCTGTACAGTGACAGTGCCAGAAAAAGAAGTCATTAAAGTCATTTTATAAATGATTAGACAGTTTAATCCAGGGATTAGCTTTTGGAATGCAAATATGTTCAGAAGCGGTAATCACAGTGTATATTTTAACAAACGCGCAACAAACTGACCTTGAAAAACAATCACATGCACAAAAAAGGTGATAACTGCAGAAAAGAAGCCCGCCAGGTCATATGGACATTTATTTAGCATTAATTTACATGCATTTAAGGACCAGTTCAGGAGTTTAGCAATGCTACAGCAGAGCTCTGAAATTAGTTTTAATGAGCCTGGATTTGGACTTTGTAAAGCCCACACAGTGCACGAGGTCTTCTCTAGTGTGATCCAAATCTAACTGGCATTAAGGCTGATGCAGAACATCAGTGACTCAGCACAAGTACCTTCTTCAAATCCCCTTTGACAGAAACAAGACAAAAGCTCAGCTGTGTTCTGGGCTGGGATAAAGTTTCTGCCTGCAGAATATTAACCTCATTATATCATTTTTAAAGCACTGATACCATCACAGAGTACAAAGGTAAATTTTAAACCATGTTCCAGGCCATGTTTTAGTGGCGTGACAGAAGAGCAAAAATTCAAACGCCTGACTAAGTGTGCAACCACTAGAGGGAGCAGGTCAACACCTTCCCTCTCTACTGGTCAAGACTTGCTCCAGGTGAGTGTGCACGGAGACACTGAGCTGAGATGCAGGTCTGCTGAGGCCAATAATGAGACGGAGGATTTTGCTTTTTTTGTTCCCTTTCCATCCTTCTACGGGTTCATCCATCCATAAAGACAGCTGTCCGTTCCTTCCTTGACTGAAAAGGCTTGGAATATTCTAATGTTAACTCTCACTGCTGAATGTCATCTCCATGCAAGGCTGTTCTGTATTCTGCCTTCGTCTGTGCCTCCCTGTAATCTGTACGTCATATTTTCAAGGGGAGAAACAGGTGTCCAGCTAACAGCAGATTTACAACCCCCCAGCACTGGCTTTTCAGTCGCAGCGTCTCCTCCTCCTCCTTCTCTCACCCTTCGAGCTGAAAAATGTCCCGACAAATGGAAGAAGCCACAGCTTGCAATCACACTACGAGCAATTCATCACTCCTGTCCACTACTTTTAATCACAGCTTCACGGAGTTGCCTATCATAAATTTTCACATACATACACACTCTTATGATCCTGATAATTAAGCCTTAAATTAATTAATTTTCCCATTAAGATTACAAATGGTCTGTCAGTGCGTCTAGAAGGAACATTTGTCCCTAAAGAAACTGTTTAAAAATAAAGGAAATTATATGACAGTAAAAACAAAGACTGAGCTTTGATGACCTCAGTTTTAGTTATAATTTGGAGTGCGGCGAAGATGGCAGATCGTAAACAAAAACAAATTCTCTCATTGTTCTCTGACATCATAAAAGCTTTTGAGGCCAGATCTCAGTGTCACCTGCAGCTTGCCTTCCAAGCTAATCCTGATCTCCGGAGACCGACCATGCAGCCCCAGTGTTTCAGCAGAGCCGTCCCTGGGGAATGTTCATTAATATGCCTTGTTTGCAGTCATGTCTCTGGCAGGAAAACAATTCTGTTAGCCCATGTGGCTGCACTCATGCTAATTAACACTGCGAATATTCATCACATTTAAAACGAACACATGGTCCTTTCACAACAGGGCGGGGGAAGGGGGTGTGGGGGCCATTATGAATATTTTATTTCATCTTCATCCTTCTTTCTCATGCGCTCATTGCTCAGAGAGCACCTTGGTAGAGGTGAGATGACGTCAGCGCTGAAATAAACTTTGCAGGCTGAGCTCACTCTCTCAGGATAAATTTAGGTTCAGTTTTGCGCTGGCGTCATCTTAGCTACACTCTGGATGAATTGTTCATCTTCTGCTCTTCTTTCTGTTTAGTCAGAGCTGTTGATCCAAGATTTATCTGTCCCATCTTGTCCACCTTTATTTTCGTCTTTCTCTACATTCCCTCTCACGCTCCCTAATCTCTCCCAGACAACAGGCCATCATTCTTTCTTGTAGGTCCTTTGCAGGGAAGTTGGGACAGCAGAGCAAGTGTCAGCAAAAGTAATTAAATGCTGTCCCATGAGCCATCTAGTACACGTAATGAAGAGATGGCCGCACTGACTCATCTGCCACGCTCCTTCATCCTCACTCTATTCCTCCCTTCCTTTCAGTTTCTGCTCAAACAGGACAGTCGGGTAGTTCCTCTCTCCTGGAGTCGCTCCACCATCCATCATCGACAAGGCGTCAGCCGCAACAAATTACCGTCCCCTTCTTGGCGACCAATCGACTGTTGCCGCTGCTCCATTTACCTAAGAGGATGCTAATGACATCATTTACCAGCTGTCAGTCAAATGCTCACCCGCCACTCAAACCCGCTTGGAGAAATCTGAAGACTGTGCTGGAGAGGCTCTTTGGTGGGCAAATAATAAGGCAGTAATCACAGAATAATGACTTTGCTGATACTCCCTGAAAGCAATCAAAAAGTCAATCTCACGTGGTGATAATGGGACCGTCGCTGAAGTGTGTCTCTGCATTTAAGGCTTTGAGGTAGACAAAACATGCATGCTTGCACACATACAAAAGGAAACATTCACACACATGAAAGAGCTCACAAAAGTACACATACACACACACACACACACACACACACACACACACACACACACACACACACACACACACACACACACACACGCATGTTCACTTCTGTCAGAGGCTTTTTTTTTTAATGCCGAGAAGAAAAAGAGAATACAGGGAATCCATTTCCCTCTTATTGAAATGGTAATTACATTTTCCCTCCCTACCACTATGTCCCATGTTCAATTAATAATTATCTCCTTCAAAGTTGACCATGATGTTATTAAAAATAAAATAATGCCACAGAGATGGACATGAAAGGATGCCTGTCTCTCATCCCGCTCTACAGAGTGAGAGGAGGCTGGTACGGGTTGTGTTAAATTTAGACGCTGATAAAAATGCACTGAATAAAAATGCAAAGATGTATTTTTGAAGCTGGCAGGACAGATAGAATTGACAAATTTGTGGCTGGAGATTTATGGCTCTAATACCAAACTTAAGACTGTGCTTCTGTTGTCACTGTTAAATCAAATTATTATTTATTCTAATACATTAGACAAATATAATTTCAACCATGGGTACAGCTAACGAAGTATAGTGTACACTACATCAAATTAAGCATTAACAAGTTAAAGATGACTCGTCTGTGCACACAGTATGAAGACACACAGACATTGTTTCCTTCCGGTTTGTTTTTATGAAACAGAAGTGACACTAATCTATGCCAACAATGCCAACTGTGCCCGTTTTTGCTATCCATCACCCCCGTGGTCTGCGCGAGAGGACGTTTAGGGAGGCACAACAAAACACAGATCTCCGTCTGACAGGTGGTAGACAGCACACACACCACGGCTTCCCTTTGGTCACAACACAGTGTAGATCTTCAAATACTTCCCACTGGTTTGGACTACAAAAAGCTTGAGCTGAAACAACACTCCGTGCTGTTTTGTGTGTCAGCTGTCGTGGGTGTCATAGACGTGGCGGTTACAGAGACAACATCTGTGAGCAACTCAGATGAGATGGTATTAAGGTGACGACACGGGGCAACCTTTATTGTTGTTTGGATAGGGAAACTGCCGTTGCCAGAGGTGGGGATTGTTAAATGTGACAAAATCAATGTGGATCACATAATGGTCACTGTGAACAGTAGCGAAATAGTGTTGACAACAGCCACCCTTCAGCATCAGTGAAACGATTAGTTTATTAGTTAGATTATCGATCTAAGTCTAGCAACAGAAAATTCATCAGCAAACAAAGACTCAAACTAAATAAAGCAATCTGAAAACATCACCTTCGACTCTGGGAAAACATATACTTGGCATTTTAGATTAGTTTCTGGGACTTCACGATCAAAATGATTAATCGATTGATCAAGACAATAATCAGCAGATTACTAGATAATGTTAGCTAATTGTTGGCAACAGCTTTGACAATAATAATTACATTTTAACAATGTTACGCTAAATCTCTGTAATTCTATCTCTAACGCTGTGGTTGATGGCCATATTAATGGTATGTAATGCTCTGTACAAAGAGGGTGAATGAATGCTGTACAACAGCCAGATTCCCAGATTACATTTAGTATATTCTTGTTAGACTCTCCTGACAACCCTGTCATGTGAACCCTCTATGTGAAGTCTGCTGAGAGCAACTAAGTGGAAAGGCACCACTTTCATCCATTAAAATTTCAATTATGTATCCACTCTTCACGGCTCCAATGTAAGGACTCACTGTATCTGGATATTTCAATAAAATAGAATAGAGCAGTACGGGGTAAATGTAACTTAAAAGTGCAGTGAAAAGCAGCTCTCTTCTCTCTTAGCCAATGCCTCTGGGACCTGTTTGACAGCATTACTGCACCACAGGGAACAGCACATTCTGCACTGTCGGCAAGGTAGATACAGAAACTCTCAATGTACATACTGATAGTGCAAATATACTAATTTATTCCTTCTTGTACTTGCTTTATACAGTGTGAAAAGGCACCAACACACAAAAAAACAAAATTACTTGAGAGTATTCCTTGTAAATTCCCAATATTCCTATGTATGCGCACACAAAACACATCTGGAGACCCCCTTCTATCAGCCCTGTGCTTCCTTGTGCATGAGTGATGCAGGTCAGCGCCGGCTGTTGCTGCTAGCTGCTGTTGTTGCCATATTTAGAGAGCCAGTACTGCACGCCCAGACAAAATGTCAGAAGAGCTCTTTTTCAACAACCAGCTTCATGTGAGGTGCAGCACAGCCCTTATGGATGACTGGAGAGCAATGCCGCCTGGGAAATCGCCACTTACGCTAAGTCTATCAAGAAATGCGGATGAAAGCCAAGTGCTGACCTTGGCTTGTACGCAGCATTGCATTAATGAGTGTTTTATTATGACACAGTTGTTGCAGGAAATATGAACATGCTGCATTAATTGTCCCAGAGGGAGGAGCAAATTGGTTGTGATTAAACATCTACTCAAGGACATCAACACAGGTATTATTTCATTATATGAGATAACTCTCATCAGGGACAAGCACTATCCTAGAGTCTACAGATAATGCATCATAGCCGGGTAGACATACTATCTGAAAAATCAGTTTTTAATGCGCCTTTGGATCTAACTGAAGTCGTCTGATGAAATGAAGTCATCTAAGGTCTCCATAAAAAATGCAAAGATCATCCATTTAGGCCAGTTACAGTGCTTTTACACCAAATATGCAAGTTTGACATTATACAGAGTGAGGCCATTTTTACCTATGGAGAGAGCTGCTGCAGTTTCCACCAAGCTTTGCAGCAAATACATTGATTTCCACAAAGCGCAGTGGGATTCAGGGTTTGACAGGAAGGGTGGCTGGCTTGTTGTGAAGAAGACACATCTTGAAGGCATTTTGTGCATCTCTGAATTCCCAGAGTCATGCAACCCTACTCTCTGATCCCACCGGGACCTGAGTAAAGAATCTCGAGCATGGCAGATGAAAATACCTACGAGCCAAATATCTCTGAATCTCAGATTTAAAAATGAATATTCTGATTATTTAGTTTGGTGTACTCATCCTACATAGTTCGCAGTTTTGCAAAATGATGTGCTCTTGATTCTGCGCACTACCTCACACAAACTATAACGTGAGTGTGGCTTTGACCCAGCCTAGCTCGTCCTCTTGTTGTTGGTAGTGGAAGCTGGGCCATCGATAAAAACACGGGTACCAAAGACAGAGATCTTCTGAGTAACAGACATCTGTGCTCGTCTTGCTCCCTTACATGCATCATCACCCCCACACAGACAGATGAAGTGCTTCAATTTAAACCCAGATTCAAAGATACATCAAAAACAGATTATCATATGATACTAATGATAAGGCTTACAGCAGCCATATCCCAGCATGTATCCACAAGTCACACCCACACACAAGAGCCTTTGTGGAAACTGTTCATTGTCTGCAAGGACTCTAAAGTACATACTGTGGACTGTGCACACAAAGGATTACATACACTCACGCGAGTGCAGGCGTCTACATATCAATGCATACTCACTCATCAAAAAACAGACACAGATAAATGAAAAGATAGAAAAACAACTAAATCAAAAGACAAGAAAACTAGAGTTTACTTGTCTTTTCCCCTGCTGATTTCCAGAGTGCTGCTGTGGAGATGAGACAACAGGATCATTATCTTGACACACGACAAACCAAAATGTTAGCTCTGCATCTCTGCTCATGCAACTCTGATGGTTTGATGCTAATGGCTGATGATCTCTCTGGTCTGATTAGTGAGCTGAGCTTTGGTGTTCTCACTGTGAGTGGGCCAACGCAGCCTGAGATCAGAGATCCCCCCTTCAGGCACACACGCACGCATGCACACACACACACACACACACACACACACACAAAAGGGGTCCCTCTAAAGACAAAAAGCTTGGCATTCACTCTCTGGTATTGGTACACACTTATATACAAACCATGAAGAAAAAAACACATACAAACAAAAATAAACTCAGAAAACCTTATTTCACCCCTACAAGGACTCAAACACAAACACACCAATTTGTTGCGGTGCATGTACAAACACACATTCACACACTGTCCGAGTGCACATACACACGTGCAAAAACAATAAAGCAAACCTTGTTAAGGGAGTGGGAGGTGAAGCAGCCAGGCAGAAAGATATAAATAGCCTGTCTGAATTCAACAATAGAGGTGGTTGGGGGGGTCGAGAGACAAGAATGAGGAGGTGGAAAAGAGAGAGAGAGAGCAAGAGGGAGAGAAAGAGAAAGACAAAAAGAAAGAGGTATTCATAAATTAAGGGAAGAAAAGAGGTATGGAAAGAGCTAAGCAGTTGGAGAGGTAAATAAAAACAGTATGAAATAAGAAAACAGCAGGTCTCTATGCAGGAGAGGAGAGGAGTGGGGGAGGGGTCGGTTCACTGAGTCCTGATACGAGTCATAGATGTACCGTTTCATGCAAAGCACGACAGCAGCAGTCATGGTTGCTGGCATATGGCGGCGTGTGCAGCGCTTTCACCAACTGTCCCAAGCTGCTTCCTGGAATCCAAACATGGCATCCACCCAAAACCTTTGGCACCTGCACTCGCATTATTATTGTCATATCACTTCTGACTGGACACACCAGCACCCATTTCATTAATCATGTATGCGCGCATGTTAACCTCCTGGCGAAGTAGAGGGACTGTCCTGTTGCTAAAGAGCAGCACTAGAAATCATTTGCATTGATTTGCATTAAGCGTCCTTAATTGATTTGCGGTGAGCGGCCTTAAAGGAAACTGAAATAGAGACTGAATACCACATTTAAATAGTCTTAAATAGTACCTAAATAATAACTGGTGTTCAAAAGTTGTTGAGAGGGTCGCTCTGACACACTTGCTGGGCCTTTTGAGGATTGCCATGTGAATAATCCCACATGGGACAGGTCAGTCTTCAACATGGCTGAACAAAGCAGATTATCTACTCTCCTCTGGATCACCCCCGGGCCAGAACAGAAATGTCAAACACCAATACTTTACATCTGTGCTTGGTTCATTTAGCTGAAGTGCTCATCCAGAGTGACTCTCCAAGTCCGAAGTCCAAGGTTTCTTTCTCAAAGGCGCTATTTACAGGACACTGATACACAAAAACCACAATGCTTTCTTTTTTTGCGACTGAGCTTACCCCGCCATTTAGGGAACAGGGCAATTTTTTTTTTTTTTACTGTCAATTAAAGGAATAGTATGAGAGTTTGGGAACTAGGCTTGTTCGCTTTCTTGTCAAGAGCTAGATGAAAAGACTGATTTCACTCTCATATCCGTCTGTTCAGTATGAAGCTGGATCCAGGAGACGGTTATCTTAGACATTTAATAGCACTCTCAGATATGAGGCTGCTATTAAACATCTCATCTAATTCTCTGCAAAAAGGTGAATTTTCCAAAATGTCCACCTTTTCTTTTAATCTGTCATTTATTCATTTCTTTCAGATGACTGATTTGTTTATAAACTGTCAAAAAATTGTGAAAAACAGCTATCACAATCTCCAAAGCCCAAGTTAATGTGTTGAAACTCCAATGTATTCAAATTATGATGATATAAAACTGAGAAAAGCAATAAATCTGTACATTTGAGAAGTTGGAACAAGCAAATGTGGCATTTCTTTCTTTTTTTTGTCTTGATGAATGACTAATGATTCATCACTTTTCAGATTTACTGAAAAATAATTTTCTGTCAGCCGACTGATTGGTTATTATTTATTAATTTCAGATTAACCTACTAAACAATTCAGCACAATTTAGTAGTGGGGGTACAACATCAGGGCATCCACACCTCCCACTGTAACTGGATACTTGACTTTCAGACCAACAGACCCCAGGCTGTTAGGTTAGATAACCACTCGTCCTCAACCCTCACCCTGAACACTTGCGTCCCCCAGGCTGAGCCCTCTCCTCTACTCCATCTTCACCTCTGCACACCTCTACATGGTCCTAATACCATTATCAAGTTTGTAGAAAAAGAAACAGTTGTGGTTGCAGAGACAATAATGTGCTTACAGGGAGGAGGTCCAGCACCTGGTGGCATAGTGCATCAATAGCAGCCAGACCAATAACACCAAAGCAGACTCAAACACCAAAGAGATCATTGTGAACCAAGGGCAGCACACCCCCCCCCATCCATATCAATGATACAGAGGTTGAGAGTGTCTCCAGCTTTAATGTCTGAGGACCTCTCATGGACTCTCAACACTTCAACCTGGTTAAGACGGCCTAACAGTGTCTCTTCTTCTTGACTCAATAAGGTCCATCTGTCTCCTCAGATTCTGGTGAACTTCCATCACTACATCATCGAGAGCATGCTTACCAACTGTATCTCAGTATGGTTTGGCATCTGCTCTGTCTCGAATCAAAAACCACAGCAGAGAGTGGTGAAAACTGCTCAAAGCATCACCTGTTCTCCACTACCCATCACTGAGGTGGCCTCGTCAGGGAAACCTCTCAACCCGGTCAAAGACCTTTCACCCTCCTTCCCTCTAGAAGGCTACAGAACTCTCTGCTCCAGGACCAGCAGTTGCACATATCTGCCCTATAACATCTTAATATTTATACTTTGGTTACTATTGTAGGCTCCATATCTGACCTGTAGTGTATACATTTATTCATATGTGGCTGCTCATTCTTTATAGGGCTACTACTAGCATTACTTGTTCTTACACCTGCACTATATATTTACACTTACACTTGCAACTGCCTACTGTAGCTGCAGCACATGCTGTATATAGGTTGGTGAATTCACTTCATTTTCTTCACTGTTACTACGGTTTTTATTGAATTTATGTTCATATATACCCTTCACTGTTATTATTTATATATCTCTATATAAGCACATTACACAGCACTTTATCGCTTTTTTGCACTTCTGGTTAGATGCCAAACTGAATTTCGTTGTCTCAGTTTCTTGTACTCTGTGCAATGAGGATAAAATTGAATCTGATATAATCTAATCTAATCTAAAATTTGATACTGGCAGTATTTCACAGACCCCTGCTCTACAGTCTGGGACTGTTCTCACTCTAATCCTGTGTCAACCCCCTCTGGCTAAAACACTGGTTGAAGCTCATCCAGGGCTGAGAGACACAGTGTGGAGCGGAGAAGAGCAGTAGTAGTGGCATTGAATTCCTCTGGTGACAAACGGTGGGTGTTGGTGATGTAGAGTAATCCCATTCACAACAACAAAGCCCAACCCCCCCACCACACACACACACACACACACACACACGTACACACATGTACACACACACACACACACACACAGACAGACTGTACACTGGAATACAGATGATGCCTGGAGTGTGATGGGGGTAGGTGAGGAGGATGTGTGTATGCATGCATGTAGATGAGGGTGTGCGTTTGTAAGACAGGGTGAAATCGTAATCTAGCAGATTATATTTGTGTGACTGACTGTATGTGTTAATGAAAAGACTGTGATCTGGGTCCTTGTCTAACCTGCTTACGCCTCGTCGAGTCTACACGGCCCCATCTGTCCCTTCTCTTTCTCTTCCACTCTGCTCCTGTCCCATCTTCTCCATCTCTCCCTGCCTTTTCTTCTCCTCTCCTTCCTCACTCCATCCTCCCTCCACCCCTTCTCCTCCTCCTCCGCAGCCAGGCAACAACACAAACACTCCCCTCTTCCTCCCTTACTACTACCACTCCTCGATCCATCCATCCATGCTAACTGAAAGCCACTCTCTCTTTCTCATCCTCATTTCCATTCTTAGTACTTACATGTCACCTCCATGTTTCCAAGTGTGGTGTGATACTCTCCACAGTGAATGATGAATCCTCGTGCTTTTGCCAGAGAAGGAGTTTTTAGAGCTCGACGGGAGACAGGGATGGATGGAGGGAGCAGATGGCTCCCTGGAAGAGCGGTCTAGCTGACTGTGGACTCTTAGCTTCAGCGTTAGCCACAATAAGGGAAGACGCGTCTGTCAACACAGCTCATGGACCTCCTCCTTTTGCCTCTCCTCTTCTTTCCTGTCTTGGCTATTTGTTCCTTCAGTTTTCCTGATTGACTTTCTCTCTTAGCATATTATCTATAAACAGAAAAACTCCTTTCTTCTTCTCTGACAAACTCTACCTATGTACTCTACTATGATATTTTTGTATGCCTCTCTATCTTCCTCCCTCCCTCTCCCTGTGACTCTAAGAGTATCAGCCAGGCTGCTCTGCTTCGCTTATGTTGATCTCCGGGCTTATGCCCTGATTGGACACACGCCACGATCAGAGACACCAATGGTGCTGCAGCAAGTGGATCACATGATAAGTGTGTGTGTGTATGTGTGTTTGTGTGTGTGTGGGAGAGACAGAGAGAGGTTTAGATGGAGGGGGAGGGAGGGAGGGATGAGAGAAGAGGAGGAGAAGGAGGAGGAGGGGTATTTTGAGTGGCTGCAAGCCGCTACATTGGTGAGGGATTTTTTTTTTTAAGCGCAGTAGCAGAGAGAGATGGAGGCTTTTGTTTTTCTCCTGTGGGGAAGGAGAGAAGGAGGAGAAGTTCGCGGCTCAGATGTTTGGATGAAGAGACGACAGGCAGCCGTACAAGACAGAGTCTCTGATAGACTGACGCACATAAACACAAGCGTGTGCACAAGCAGCGGAGAAGCGGCTCCATCACACAGAAACAGAGCCAGAGTAGTGCAGCGCAGCAGCGGTAATTGGACAGGGGTTGCTATGGAAACAGGGGAAACGGTTGCCTGACGGCCAGCGCTGTGCCCTGGGAGCATCAGACTTGCCTCCATTAAACACACACGTATGCACAGATCATGTACACACAGCACGGACACACACACACTCACACCTCTTATTCTGTATGACCATGTCTTTTACTTAACCCATTCAGAAAGCAAACAGGACAGAATGTATGGTGGCTTTACCATGGAGTGTGTGTCTGTGTGTCTGTGTCTGTGTGATTAGGCTTAAGAGCCACAGTGTTTTTTAAGCTTCATTTAAGCCTCTGTGCCTTTGTCTTAAATAAACATGTATTCATGTAAGGCCCGGTGTGTGCGCGTGTCTTTGTGTGTGTACAGGGCAGATGCTCAGTCAGCCATGAACAGCCCGCCGCTGAGAGAGCCATCAGCATTTAAGAAATGCTCTCACACTCACAGGCCACAGCACCGTGCACAACCAAACATCGATAAAACCTGAACGAAGGTGGTTTAGTATTCCACACCTCAGAGAGCTCAGCGCTGTCCGTATCTGGCAGCGACTGTAGGAGCTGCAGCCGTACACGAGCTGTGTTTTGAAGTGGATGCCCTCAGAATTATCCTTGACATAGCTTATTATCCTCCCACACACCCTAAAGAGGATATATCCTCATTTACTGTATGTGCATGAGGAATTGAATAGCGAGATGCACACATTCAGATATTATGGTTACAGACTGGTCCTTTCATAACACAGCCAGGATTATTGTTCTGGAAAGTGAGGTTGGACTCAGCTAAGGGCATTTTTACAAATGCATTAGACAAGATTTCTTTTGACAAACAGATATATCTGTCACATTTTACTGATTGTTAGCCCACAGAGGGATCTTTTACTATCTTGCACTTTGCAAACGCCAAAGCATATTTGTGCACACCGCGACTGCCATTTTCCGCCACACAGTAAGGACTGATATAGACCCAGTCTCTATAAAGAAGCCATAAAAAACAGACCATAAATTTCATAGTCGATTGAGACACCAATAACCAATTACATGACTGATCGCCTGAGATGGGTCAGGCCAGTTACAGAGTTCAATAGTCCAGTTTAAATGACCATTTGGTGGCAGTTAAATGGGCAGTCACTGTACTTCAAATCATTGGCAGTGGGGTGTACAGTGTAACTGTTCCCGTCAATATTACTGACCCCAACCTCTTGCCATAGTTATGATTGTGTTATTCGTCGTTAGGCAACTTTGCCACTAACTTCATTTACAAATCCATATGATCTCTGACATTATTCCTCCAAACCTGCACACACGGTCTCATCTTTGTGGGAAGTCATAGTTTCATCCTTTCAAGTTTTTACTCAAGTAATTTATTACGTATTCTCTCATCCAAAAGTTCTTTCCTTCTTTCCTGTTCCTGCTGACATGATGAAGAAGACATGATGAAATAAAAAATACATTTTTCCTGTTCTAATCAAATGTAAATATAAACATTTAACCCCTCTATGTTTAAAAAGTCTTTGATGACTAATCTTGAACCAGTCAACTGTGATTTAGGGCGACCAGCTAACCCAATGCATCATACAAAATCAATCTTGACAATCAGCCTGTGGGTTGTGGTTGCTACAAGAGCTATATCATGGGTCAGAGATGCGTGCTTTGGTCTCAGTCAGCAAAAACTCTATTTACAATTCCAAAAGAGTGTGGTCTAAATTATTCATTTCCTCTTCATTCTCTGCCTCCTGACAACTCAAGTAAAAGGAGGTGTGAGTGGAGGCCGAAAGTCCCGTACAGTTCTGTATCACTCTGCATTCTCTAAGCCATGCCCACTTTGGAGCAACTGTGAATTTGAACAAATCCTGCTAAGAACAACCCACACATACGCAGTTTCAAATGTTGTAATACAAGAGCTAAAGATGCTCTAATTCCCCTTTCAATTGACTCTGAATTTTTATATTTGTATTTACCTTTATCCCCTCATTTTATTACTCGATTCACTGACTTTGTAAAGCACTTGAAACTCATGTTCTTTCTCTTCTCATTAGTATTATTTTATCATTTTTATTTGCTCACTCTAATGCTCAGGATTTAGTGGGATCTACACGAAGTTTTCCCAGTGTACATTTTTGGACATGTCCCTCCGCTCTATTATTGAGATGCTTTATTTTATGGAATGTGCAATCAGTGACTGTTTCAGTTACAGACAAACAGCTCTTCTTCAGTTCTTGTTGACAGAATTGGGTGGAAAATTACAACTTTCAGGCATCATCAGAGGGGGCTGGTGTCTCCAGAGTGCTTCTAAGTTCACAGCGGTTACAAACTGAGCCTTGGCGTTCGAGGCTGGAAGCGCAGAGCTCCACACGCACCATTTAGCTGATAGGAGGCCCTAGAGACCGAACAGTCTTGCTATCGACAAGCTGCTGCTGAATTTCAAACTCCCAAGGTGCTGTGTGATGAAAGATGAGGTTGGGGAGGGAAGAGGGGAGAAGGAAAGGAAGTATGATCTATCCCAACTCAATCAAAATTGACTCTCGCCTTTGAGGGAGGGGTGTGAAGGATGGGATTGGATAATAGGATTGCTTGCTAGGGGGAGAGTGTTTGTGTGTGTGTCTGTACGATATGTGTGTTGTGTCCAAGCCTATTAGAGATGGTCTCCTGGTATATCTATCATTACATTAACTCATCTCATTATTCAGGTCATTATTACAACATTTATATCATCAGACATACAGACAGACATAATAAATCTCCTCTGTCACAGTGAAAATTTCAGTTCTGAATTCATAAAACCAAAAATTCAATCATGCAGACAAGTTATTCCAATACTAAAGGTTTTAGTGAGTTGAAAAGCACATATGGTGCTGAGGACTTCAACAGACTGTAGGTGGATTTAACATTTATTTGACAACTGCTACAGAGAACCACTAAATTTTCCTGTTTTTCATCCTCACTACAACATGTAAAGACCCTTCATTTATAGCCTCTTGCAACAGATCAAAATGCTGTAACAAGCCTCAAAACAACAACAACACATTTTTCATATCAGGCAGTTATTTTCTCTGTGAAAGCTGAGAGCCTGACTTTATTCACTGTCTTGCATCGGTGCACTAACTTGTGCTTGTGATGACAGTCAAAGCAGCTTATGAAACTCACACTGCCGTTTTCCATCATTTAACTTTCCCCGAAGTGACAGAGGATGATGATGCAACTCCACCACCACTTAACAGTCACTCCATTCACAATAAAAATGTATTTCTAGAACGCTGGAGACACTGAATCAGCAATTACAGTATCACCTCCATGTAGCACAATATGTCCTTTTACAGTAGAGTGACATATTGGATCAAGAGGAAAGTCCCTGCAGAGCAAATGCAGAATTAAGGACTGGCTCTCTTATGTGTGAGGCACTTTTCCAGTGCTGATCAAACCCAGTAAATATGAGCAGAGGACTGGACCATAACAAATCACTGTGTGAGCAGTGACTTGGACACAGGGGGGGCTTGTAGCTTGTGTTGGTCTGTTTGGCGCTTGACACCATAAGATAATCATAATTTGTTTGACAAATCAGGGAAAAGGCACACAGCATCTGTTGACTGCTACAACTGATGCCCAACTGAATACACAACGAACAATATCTGTCATAAACACCTCATTACTGTCGCCGTCTGGCCGCGCACACACATATATTTCCTGTGTGAGCCGACTCAACGTTAGCCAGCTTACAGGAAGTTTTTCATCTTCATCCAGACTCCAATGAGCTCCAAATGAAGATGTAAGAGTCTAATCAGTGGTTCAGCCAGTGGAGGCAGCTTATGTTTCATGTCAGAAAGAGGAAAAAAAAACAAATGCAGGAAAAATTCTAAATCTAAAAAGCCCTCAAGATGTGGATGCCTCTCTGTTCATCTGTGCAAACAGGAATAAAAAACATTCCCATGTCTATGCACCCTAATCAGGTCTTATATGCCATCCTAATAACTGACAAAACCTGAGATATGTTTATCACAGTTGTAATTAAGAGGGAGATCTGTAACTGTGCTGCTTCTTGCCAGAGTTCACTGCAGAAAGTCAGTGATGTGTGACAGAAATTGTGTGTCATGATTCTACACAGAGATTAAAAACAACATTTTTGTACTGTTTTTGTAGTATAATCGTCTATTAGGTTATTTGCCATCAAATATAAAAGCATTAGTTTTTCAAAAAGCCAATTTTGTATTAGAAACTAAATCTATGCAGTGAAAACTTACCGTGCTCAGTCTCATCTCAGTGCTCCAGCTGTGTCCCCAATTCCACACTACATTATTAGTTGGTAGTTGGTTGTAGCAAATGGCACAAAACAACATATTTCAGGAAAAAAAACTGACTGCCAATTTCAAATTTGGAAACTTTTCTAAAATGTTCCTGTGCTTTTTTTTTATTCTGCCAAGCCTCCCACCCCCCCAAAAACACACTCGTGCTGTGTACCTTGTTGAAGTCTTCACTTGTGGCTCTCATCTCTTTCCAGGTCTTGTTGAGCAGCTGGATGGAGATGCAGAAGAATTCCTCAAAGGAGCGATCGTGGGTGAAGAACATGGGGTGGAAGTCGTGGCAGTTTTCACTGGCTGTGGACACAAGAGAGACGGACGGTCACTTACAGCAGCAGTTAGAATGAAAGTTGACATCTGTGATAGAAACCATTTTGTGGTCACACTTCATTTGATGTAACACAATGATGATGCTAATAAGTTTTGTGGCCGCTTAATTTGTTTAGATAAAGAGCAATTTTTAGTTTAGTTTTATGGACACTGACATGTCACCAGTATGTGAACTGCCTGGATTCTTGTCTGCATATATTTGTATTTCTAGTATGTTACCACCCTCAACCAAAGCTTAATAAACTAAGCCAAAAGGCCGATCCTGACTCTCTTCCACTACAAGTCCACATACACTAACACACTGATATAAGAACAGCCTGATTTTCAGGAGAGGTCCATTTACTTTTTCCTTGTCTACTCTGTTGAATGACTCATGCCATATGGTGGCCTTCCCTTTATAAATACGTAATTGGGCCTGAAGGAATGTGGCCCCTAGCCTTAACCTGAACACCTGACTAATGCACAACAACAGGGACAAGCGGCCCACACACACTGCTAGTGCAAGCAAACATCACTTAGCTGGAAAATATTTCAGATGAAGTCATTAAATAACCGCTGCTGAAAGGTTCTGAATTACATTTAAAGTGGGAAATGTTCCTGATGATCACACGTGATCATTCTGACACTTAAGCTTCAAAGAATAAATCATCAGGCATGTGCAATGCTAGATTCAAATTCAAAACACATTATTTCCCAGAAGATAAGGAGCACAGATTATTATGAGATGTGACAGACGGTTCATGAGAGATAATCTAACTGGCCTGGGAGGGATTCTCTGATTCTGCATTACAGACGTGACTGAATGTTGATGTGTTTATAGGTTATTTCATAGAAACAACCACTGAGAATGAAATGCAGTTCCCCAGTGAAGCAAGACTTTGTGTTATTGAAAATTTAGCTCCTCATCAACTTCAAACACAAAATATCCCTTGGAGACAAATTGTGACCAGCAAACACTGTTCCAACTGGATTAAGTTGAGATTTTTCATTTTCCAGAGCCAGAGGTGGTTTATTTTCTTTATTAGCTGTGTAGTGAGGCATTTCAATCCCCACTATTTGTGTGAGGGTGTGTTTGAAATCAGAATGAGAGGGAAAGCCAGGGCTCTTGAGTGCCCAAACCATATTAACCAAGAGGTACAATAACAAGGCTTGACATTCATTTGAACTAAATTCGTCTCCCCCTCGTCTTGCCGAGATGAGTGGCGGCTTTGTGCCAAAGGTTGGTTCGTTTAAAGAGTTTCAGAGTGGAGCAGCAGGGGCACTGGCCCACCACAAGCAGCCATGAAATTGGATGGAAGGGGTCAGGTAGCAATTGAAACTTCACAGTATAATGAGTGATGCCCACAGGCCGCAGGCACAGCGACCTGAGCCTTGATTTGGGAGCGATGGATGGGAGATCAAGGGGAGGTTGAAGCGGAGATATCCGGGGGGATGTGCTACCGGTGCCAGTAGTCAATCAGGAAACTAATGGAGGTGAGCCAAAACAGATGCTGACTGGCTGCTTAGTCAACAGTACACTGTCCTCAGGGAGAGAAGAAGAAATAAAGAGGAAAGAGATAAAAAAGGGTGAATTAAAAAAAAAACCTTCCTCCATCAAATTCCCTTTTATGGCCGACTCGCAAAAGTTCTAGTTAGGGTTGAAGTTTAGAGTGACCTCTGAGCTAAATGGACAGTTTATTGATAGGAGCAACAGAGCCCTGAGGTGGCAAGGTGAGTGGAATTACATGTCAAGGCTTATTTGGGAGATACAGACAGTCTCGTGTGGCTCTGCAGAAATTTCTCCGTCCTGGGGTTTTGCAAGGCATGCTGAGTTGCGGACAGTTTTATTACCTCTCACAGGGCTCAGCAGGACCTGGAGCAGCCCAACGATGAGGCAAAAAAAACATTATGGCGCGCTGATGCTCAAAAGAGTTCGCAAACAGTGTTCTCTGTTTTAACACTCTTATTGCAAACGTACCAAATGGTTAGAGAGTGTAGCTCGATGAATATTTCATCAAACAAACATAGTTCACCAACACTGAGGAAATGATTCAAGAGGGGAAATCTGGGCGAAAGTTTGAAAGACATCCCTCAGCAGTTCTTACTGGCGCAGCCATCACTAACCTCTGACTTTAATCCAACAGAAAATTTGTGGGCAGAATTAAAAAAAAAGAAAAGTGTTTGTGAGCATGGAGGCCTACAAACCAGACTCAGCTACACCAGCTCTGTCAGGAGGAATAGGTCAAAAATTCCAGCAACTGATTGGGAGAAGTTTGTGGAAGGCTATAAATAAATAATTCTCTTTACTATTATTCTGACATTTTACATCCTTAAAATAAAGTAGTGATCTTCACTGACCTAAGACAGGGAGTGTTTACTAGGATTAAATGTGCAGAACTGAGTTTAAATGTATTTGGCTAAGGTCGGCTGTAGCTCCTTCAAATGAAAAGTCCACATAGAAAAAAACAAAAAAAAAAATCAACAATTTGGTATTTCCTTTTTCAGCGATGCAGCTGCTTTCCAGCTAGCCGAAATGTCACGGCTGAATCATTCTCAACACTGCACAAATGCACTTAAAATTATCCGCCTGAACAGAGATGGCACTGAGTGAGTGCAAAGTCATGTTACTGTGATTAGGTAACTATTGCTTTAGGCCTTCCTAGCCTTAAACTGGCCTTGTTTTTTTTTTTTTTCCCAGAGCGATGCTTTAGCATCATTATGACTGACACTAAGGCTACAAGGATGAAATGAAACGTGCTATACAATAAAATACTGCATCTCCAAACACACACTGACTGATGGGGCTTTGCAGCTGGATTGGCTGTACGGAAGAAAAAAACTAACAGAGGAAACACCAAGCTCCTCGCCACTCTTGCCCCAAATCATTAGGCTGTACATGACCTTAATCTGAGGGTAACTGTAGCCGGCCTCTATCTGTGTGTGTCTGTGTGTAGATGTGTGACTGTCTTCACATTAAAAACTATTAATATGAGGCTACCCCATAAGAATGTCTTTCTTTATGATACAATACTTTATTGTCCCCCATTGGGAAACTCAAGTGTTGCACATATGTAACCACCTCCATGGTAATAAAAATAATATAATACATAGTAAACAAATAAATAACAAGTTGTAGCAAATCACAACCACAGATTACACATATTGCATGTGTAATATTACACATTGCATGTAAGTGATAAGAACACCATGGAGCTATTGCACAACCCCTGCAGAGTCAGGCTGCGTTATTTAAAATTCTAACTGAGGTAGGCACAGATGAGTTTTTAAAACATTGGCCTTCCAGCTAAAGACGTTATCCAAGTGAACACCAAGGTACTGATCTGATTGATTGCTTCATCATGTATAACCACTGGACTGTGATTCCCCCATGGCCCTAGGGTCCAGAACCATCTCCTTACATTTAAAATGAGATGGTTGCCATAAGGGACCAAAGGGATGAGACTTGTAATATCACTCAATAAACTCTAAGTAAAATAAAGACGAGAAATATTCAGAACACTTGAGAGGTCTTTTACCTGAAGAGCTATTGCTGAAGATTTTGTCTTTAGCAGTGAAGCCATGAGCTATATCCATAAAAAATTAAATATACTGTAAAAATAAAAAATAACAAAAAATATTTATATACTGAGTTGCTTTTCATTATATGCTACTATTATTACTAGTACAGTCAGATTAATGAAGCTAAAACAGAACAAAAATGGCTTCAATAGTCATTCTTAAACTCAGGGCCTGTGTTTTTACTGTACAGTGTGCTATTTACTGTGTGCCATGTTATTTCAGTGTCTGAAATCTGTATGCGCTACACAGTAACCTGAAAAACTTCCACAGGGAGAGAAAGAGTTTCTTTCTGCTAACAGTACCATAACACAACTCATCGTTAATCACAGTTCAAAAAAATCACTGCTGTGTGACTACACACCTCAGTGATGACACAAAACAATAATAATTGGCAAGTGTCTGAAATCCCAATCAACTGCTCTCAATAAAGTTAACTACTGAGAGTTTTTCACATAAGAAGTAGAGTGAGAGTGAAAGTGATTTGAGCAAGTATTTAGTCTTTGCAGCTAATGGAAAACTGATGTTGTGGCATCACTGGTTGAGCGGTGACCAAAGAGCAGCGCAGCAACAATTTTTTTTCCTTATGAGTTCAGCTGTATTATATCAACACTTTCTTCTTTTCTTTCCTTTCCCTCTGCTGTTGCTACTTTAAATTCAACCTTTTTTAAAAATGAAAAATAAGTAGATCCAGAAAAGTAGATCTGCCATGACCCGTGTTCCTTTAAACAGCCACAAATCCTGATGCTAAGCACTTCTGAACAGGGCTCATAATTGGTTGAAAAAGGTTACGTAAAACCTCTTTTCCTTCCTTCCTTCCCTCTTTCCACTGAGAAACAGCCTTCTCTCCCACAGGCAAGCTAATGTGGTCATGGATATAGGGTGGACGACTGGACATATCAAGGGCCTGAGGAGTCTGACACTTTTTGATGGACGAGTCACGCGGCTAGGCGCACGCACACGCACGCACGCACGCACGCACGCACGCACGCACACAATGAACTCTGCTTGATGCTGCCTGTCATGCCATGAAGCAGCAGGGCAGAAATGAACTCTCTCTCAATTTAAGTCACAATTTATGACTCTTTTTGCCCAAGCATATGGGGCCACAGCAGACAGTTTAGATGGATGGAAAATGGGCTGTAATGACTTTTCTTTGTCCTGTATGCTTTTCATCCATCTGCACAGCCAGATGTTTAGTCCATGTGCCACACTTGAACAAGGACACCGTGTTGGCCAGTTTAGACTGTGCTGGACCATATGCCCACATGGATCAACAGAACCTGATTCTTTACATTTATGGTGCAATGCTCTCTCACTATCTGTCTCTACAAAATGATGAACAGAAAAAAATTTATGGTGCGAGTGGTTGCTTGAGACTTGATACTTAGTTGACAACATAAATGTCTATTTCTTCCTCTACTCAGAGACAGTGCAAGAAATACTACACAATATCCCCTGGACATAGCAGGGAGTCAGTGTTTTGTAACATGACACTTCAGCAGGGTGAAAGCTGTGAGGTCTTTTATTTAAACAGTGGCACAATAGGGCTGCAACAAGCAATTTCTTTCAATGTGTGTTAATCTACCTATTTTTTTAGACTAACTTATTTAAAAATGTCACAATATCATGGAGAATGCCCATCACAATCATCCATAGCTGAAGGTAAAGTTTGTCTTGTCTAGGTCCCACTCACACTGCTATCCTGTTACCAGTCTTCTCTTGAGCAAAGAACCAACGTATTAGGACATAATTTAATTAGCTTTCCAAGTTAAGTAACATCAAACACACAGGAATTCAAGGAGTTTGCACACAGCAGTGACCCCGAAACAGAATCCACACTAATGCCACATTCATGCAGTGTCAGCATAATGAGTGTTTACATGTTTTTTTCCCAAGATGATTAGCCTTGTGGTCGAATCATTGAAATAAACTTTTGCTGTGTAATGTATTTGGAGCAGCTTGTTAATAAAGTGAAACCAGATACACACAAACTCTGCACAGCTCCTTTTAAATTTACTGAACCAATTCCATAAGTATTAATACTGTAATGAAGTTAGATGCAACTTTGCAGCCATTTTGCCATCAGTTTGTTGACACTTATGTAGTTCTTCTGCCCACTGGACATAATGTTAACTGTTAGAAATTTCCAGTATTTACATCTAGGAATTAAAACTTGGAGGTTGGCATGAAGGTTTTTCTGCCTCGGTTGCTTACGAGTATGGTTGAAACCATATGATGTGAACGCATCATAAACTCTGTAAGCAGAGAGAAGTTCCACGTCATTGGTTTCAGACAAATTAGACACATCGGTACAGTGTTCCACAACATCACACAATATCATCATGAAGGCAAGACGACCGAGAGGGTGCAGACAGTTCTCCTCTCCTCTCATTTTCTCTGCATCCATAAATCTACTGGGATATGTGTGTGTGTGGCTGGGTTGAGGTCAAGGGTCACTGTCATCTCCCTGAAGTGAATGTGTAAGACTCTGTTTATGTGTAAGTGTGTGTTTGTGAATGCAAGCGTGACAGAGTGTGGGACAGCTGTCGCCTGTCATGCTCTTATCAGAGTCCATTCAACGTGAAGGCTCTGAGGGCTCGGTGACGTCAACTAAGAGCCAATTACTCAACTGGCCACCGCACAGATGAGTTCTGGGCATGAGAGAGGTGACTAAGCATGTGCGTTAAAAGTGTTTTGTGTGTGCAGCTGTGTGCCTGTTGGTGCTTCACTGTGTACGTGTGACAGAAAGAGTGAGAGAGACGTGTGGGATGAATGCCACCCTGACATCTGTCAAGGTCCAGTGTGTATTTGTTTGTGTGTATGCGAGTCCGTGTGTCTGCACAAAGTAAACGAAACAACCCTCAGAGTCACCTTGCAGCTATGCCACATGATGAATACACCGCGAAAAGTGTCATCCTCACTCTAATTACAATACCAGCATGCCCTGATGTCCAACTGTGACAAGGAGAATGTGTGTTTGTGTGTGTGTGTGTCCAGCGAGCAGCGTCAGCACCATCTTTCCGGTCCAGTCACTGCTTGCGTGTGTGCAGGATGCCAAGGCAGCAGGTACACGGAGATGCAAACCACGGCTGGCTGGATGAGTTAGCAGGCTGACCGTGTATTTGTCATGCTGCAGCAAAAAAAAAACACCACAGCTTCAATGCACAGACACTGGTAGTGCACGCAACGCTTCTGCCAGGTTTCAGAAGAGCATGCAGTAACACCATTTATCAGCACAAACCAATCTATTTACAGTCATTTTTACTGACATAGCCTTTATATGTTTGCTATTTTCAATGTAAATCATAGTCAGTGGTTAAGATCATCCGACACTTCATTATGTCCCCAGGAACAACTCTGAGTTGTGCAGCAACTTTGTCATAACAACCGCTTTTAAAATTGCTGGTCACATGACCCTCTAGGGATCAAAAACACACAACACACAATTAGGTCAAATGAAATATTTCTCTAAGAGCTGTATCACACAATGACATAAACAGGGACTCACGCATTTGCCGCGTTCTCACAAACACAGAATCCTAAAAAAGTTTTCCAGTGTATGCGCCTGGAAATAGGACACCATGTTGGAAAACTGCATCCAATTTCTCTTAATACACACATCCATCGAAGCAACACATAAAGAGAGAACATCACACAGATGCTGGCAACACGGGAATCACAACTATAATTAGTACTCGAGTTAAGCAGGGAAACTAATTAGCTTACAAGCTAATTAAGAACTTCCTAGCATTGTTTGGGTAGATCCTGGGCCAAATATGTCATTTTAAAAAGTAATGTCTCAAGGTTTTTGAGGTTGGAGTCTGTGAAATGTTAAATCAGTTTGATCATGTTTGGGCCACACCAGCGGGGCTGCTGTGCTGGGTTGTTACTGATCATGAAGTAAGGATGCCTGGAGAATGAGGCCACTGGTCCAAGTCTCTGCTTTGAAACGCAGGATGGAAAAAAAGGCACAGAAAAAGCTGTATAATGCTGTACAAAATGAACTACTACTTCTCCACAGTATTGAGTCTGTGTTTTATTTTGAGTTTATTTAACACCAAGTATTTCATTTTGGGGAGGAAGAGAAGCAAACGAGGTACCCTGGACTGGATAAGGGTGAAAACTGGGAAAAGTCAAAGCCTTATTTCCTCTGTGGTTTCTAATTACATAACTAAACCATTTTAGCATGCAGACTCCCCAACAATGGTCAAGATGCATTAGAGGACAGAGGGAGAGGGAGGAATAGCAAAGCAGCAGATGGAGAGAGGAGAAAATGAGACAGAGGGAGGCATGTAGCAAATCCATCAGCGCTCTGGACTGAGACAAGTATCCAACAAATTTAGCAGTACATCTGCTTTCACAGACGCCTCATATTGTCTCAAATACAATAAGGCTTGTGCAACCGCACCTAGCTGTGAGTTTTCTATCAAGTCTGCCCCAGGATGCATTTATTAAACATGCTAAACACAACTCACATCTTACAACTATAATACACCTCATGCCAGATTCTTCTGAGGGAAAATCTCAGATCAGACAGTGTGAGTCATGCTTACGCAAACAAACACACAATCTGTCTGAGTTTGCCCAAATGCAGAAACAGAATTGTTTTATCATAACAAAACAACTGAAAATTCTCCAGCTTACATGCACATATGTGCTCTCTCTCTCTCTCTCACAGACACACACACACACAGTCTGTTTATGTGAATTTATTGTAACTGTACTGCTAAAGTTAGACAGTTTTAGAGTTCTGGAGTTCTGCAGTGGGAAAATTTACACACTACAAAAGAACACATGGGTATTCCACAGGTTTTAACATATACCATGATCAACTATGAATACTGCAAGTGTACAAATGAAGCAGGTACTTTCCTTCACTTACTGTGGGAATTCTCTTTTCTGTCTCCTTTTTGCAGATGAATAATCAAAAGTATTGGAGACTGGTTGCATAAACTGCCGTCTGCTTATTAGGAGGCTGGTCTCTCCAACCACTGGATCCATATTTTTGCTGACTGGTGTAAATTAATGATGGACATTGTCTCGTTTGATTCTCTGATTGCAAGGATTACTAGTTATCAATAGAATTCCTACAAAGTTTGGCCTTATTTAGTAATTTCAATAAAGAAATTTAAACTGCCATTGCATTTACATTGTACATCGTAAACGAATTTTGCAGATGCTTATTGATTTGTATTATTTCATTTGTTCTGTTATCTGCACTTCAATGATGTTGTCTTGTGTTGCATTAAGATCCTCAAATGTTTAAGATCTTTTTAAAAAAATCTTAATAAAAAATATTTATACTAAAAAAATATATAATTACTGTGTCTGTGTGTGTGTGTGTACATAGGCTCACAGTAATGTTAGAGCTGAAACTCACAGCATTGTTTTGTCTGATTTCACCCTTGACAATGTCTGCTAGTTATGGAGGTCTTTTGGGAAAAAGCTTCATGTTCACAGAGAGAATGGCGTTTAGTTTCTCTGAAAAATGACACACAAAAAAAAAGTTTGAGGGTGTAAGTGAGGGAGACATGTTGGTGAGAGTTAGATGGTAAATAACATCCAAGGAGCTCCAAGTATGAAAGCACGCAAATAAAATGAGAGTGACAGCAGTGTCGTGAGGTGGGTTGTGTTTCATCCACCGCACCACTTCAATCCAGTGTTGCTGAGAACTGACGGGACAGGAGTGTCTGAAAAACTCCAAGGATGCTCAGAAATTGAGATTCTGGAGCGCCCATATGTCAAGTTTGTTGTTATTTGTGCTCTCCAATTTAAAAAACCTTTCACTGATGTATGCCTGAGGCTACGAAGTGGAAAACCCTGAAGAACGCTCTCCCCCTTTAACACAAGGCTGCAACTGACAACTGTGTGAAGTGGCTGCTGACTGCCAAATAGATGCTCATGTCACGACTTGAGGGATACTTGGGATTCTACACTTGGCCTTTCCTCTGCTCGCCATCATCCACTTTGCTCATGATTCATGGATGGAGCCTTATGGGAGGGATTAGCAGCTACAACCTTGAGACTTAACAAGTCATTTCAAAGGGGGTCAAGCTAACGTTCAGCTAACACTAACTTAAGCATACTAATGTTTGATCCCGGACATATCCTCTCATTCCACTGATACCTCATTAGGGGAAGGCCTGAAAACGATGAAAAACACAGGATCCAAAATATCATGAAATATATATTTAATGCACTATGATTCAGCAGGCCTTTCCTAATGTTTCATGAAACCGGCAGAAACTGCTGGTAATTTAAAAACAAATATGGAAAATTACCGCTGAGATTTATTAAGCATTCCCATAGAAAGTCATATTATTGCCCCCGGCAACTAGTAATGTATCGTATTAATTACAAGATAATGTAATGACTTGTCAGCATGTGAGGAAAAATGTCTCAGTGGGTCAGAAATGTAATTAATCCTATTGAAGTGATAATCTACTCAAAGTCTATTATGTTTCAAACTCTAACCCCCTGTAGGCTCAAAAGGTGGAAAGTTTTTTAGTTAAAATGCAGAACTATAGCTGCAGGTGCTTGAATTCACACTGGTCACAACAAACAACAGTCAGAGAAAGAACCAAAATCTATAGAAATAAAAAATAAACCACTCCTGCGTAATAATCTACTTTTTGGCTGTCCTCCAGTATGCTCATTATGTTCCACGCAGTCATGTTTTCATCAAAGTAATGCTAAAGACACTTGTTCCATATTTTAACTCTCCACCATGTCAAGCTTTTTACCTGTATTTTGGTTTACACATGTTGCAGCACCTGTGCCAGTAAATCTCTACAACAGTGCTTGTCAGATAAATGTGAACATCTAATTTTTATTATTGAAAAAATAATTTCTTTGTTGGGATTAAACCTGTGCAGCTCCCATCAGGTTTCAATTGCATGCTTACATTTAAGATTCATAGGAGATGCTGTTGTTAATCCTTATTTCTTAAAATGATAAGGAATAATGAATGATGAAAATTAATAAATTTCTAGTAAAATAGTTGATACCCACCGAAATCCCAGTGTCATGTGACAAAATATTTCACATGACAAAGATTTAATCTTATTTTTTACCCATTGTTTTAAATATTTACAACATATAAAACAAAATATTATTAAATATAAGATTATACTGTGCAAAAATCTGAGAATTTTCATTTCCTGTTCTTCTTCAGCTGCAGTGTCTGACTGCACGCCCAAACATGATATTTTGACCATGACCGTGTGTGTGCAGCATGTGTCAGTATGTGTGTGTTAAAACTATACCTCAGGGAAACACTGTGGGCAAGTTCAAACACATCACAGCATTTCAATCTCACACTGTGGCATTTCTCAGGGGTTATAGGTGTGTGTGTGTGTGTTTGTGTGTGTCGATATGTTGTTGTTGTTGTTTTTAATAGGGGAGCGGCGGGCAACTTGGGAGTGTCATTACAATGGGAGTTGTCCAGGTAATGAGTGTGGATGATTCTGAATTACCTGCTGGGTTTGGACATTGTGTGAACACACATACTGAAGCAACACACACACATACACACACATGTAAAAAGGAGAGACCAGTGGTGCCTACATACAGTAGTATACAGTGATAGGCTGGTTACCCTCACTTGACTTGTTGTACTTGTGACAAAAAACCTGCCTCCAAAATATAATTTTATTCACTATTGTTTAAAGCCAGAAAGAAAACATTACCAGGGAAAAGGGGGGTGGGGGTGGCAGGTGCAACATCCTCTTCAGGTCAGGAGGCAACCAGGTTTATAGGAAATTTGTTTTCAACTTTGAAGAACAATAAAAAGATGTAATTGGCTTAAGACTGAGGCTACCAATCATCTCCTTTGTTTGGGGTGATGAAAAATATAATCACAGTTGCCCAGGGTTTAAGGCACCGACCATGAACTGCAAAATCCCTGATTTGGATTCAACTGAGGATCTTTGCTGCATGTAATTATCTATCTTGTATCCCATGGTGCATCTCCCCACTGTCCACTGTAAATAAAAAGCCATAAAACACCCCCAAAATTATTCTAAACATTGAGAAACACTGATGTGTTTAAATACTACACAGTACATTGACACCTTGGAAGAAGAGAAATCCTGAATTTATTCAGATTGGGTTTTTAGACAACTGACTAAAAAGGAAGACAGAAACCTTAACACTGTCCTTGAGAAGAGACAATGAAATAAAGTATCAATAAACTGATGTAAATCTAAAATCAATCCAAATATTGCATATGATGTATTGTGATGTTGGACAGCTCCGTTGTGCATCAGGAGTGTATCTTGATGCACAACAGAGCTGTCCATGGTGCTGAATGTGGCCTTTTGTTCTGACCTTGGCTGATCGCTCTGCGATGGAAGAGGCAGATACAAATATAAGGACATCATGTGACTGTCAGTCTGGAGCCTGCTCAGACCTGTGTATTGTGTGTGTGTTTGTAGATGCTTATTTCATGTGTCAGTCTGGTAGCATACGTGTGTGTCCGTGCCCAGACCTGCCATAGTTCACCACCCTGCTCTCCATCTCAGCAACGAGACGCCACACCGTGAATCACCAAGCAGGGCTGTTACTCCCTATGCCTGGCCCTTTCTAAATAACTTCATAAATATTCCATGGGTCGGCTTAAACAGGAGAGACGGAAAAGTCATGGCTTGGCGCCTCACCGACGCAGATTCCATTAAGCCCCGTGTTCCAGCAGAAACATGGAGGGACAATTAATCTTTTAGGATCTGAAGCAGGGCAACAACAAATGCAAGAGTGGGAGAGAGAAAGAGAAAGGTTATGAATTAATGGAAGAAGGTGAGAGAGAGGAGCAGCTGAGAGGCAGGACAGAGAGAGTGACACCTGGATAGTGTTATGAATTATGTAAGATATAGCAGCACTGACAGCTGATTCAACCAAACAAACTCCCTTACCTCCTTTCTCCAGACAAAATCTGCATAGAAATCTCTCAACAACAAAAAGGGAAAATGTCAAATGTCTCAAAGTAAGGATGGCGTTAAGTGGAAAAGTGGAATGGAAGAAAATCTGTTGACCTGAAGAGCAGTGAAACAGCTGTCACGCCATATTCTTGACAGGCTTCTCTGTTGTTTATGAAAGTGTAAGATGCTATTTGTATTGTAGTGTATAGGTGTCATTTTGGTCAAATTCATGGGATAGAGAGAGGGAGACAGCCAGAGCATGAAAGCATGAGAAAGGATTACATGTCTGAGAGGGACAGACGTTCTTTAGACCCGCAGAGAGGGAAAAAAAGAGGGAGCCTGAAAGAAAGAATGAAGAGTGAGATAAGTAAAGCTAGAAAGAGAGGTTGAAAAGACGAGCGGGGAAGAAAGGCAACTTCAACAGCCTCAGGCAAATCAAGAATCCCTTGGTGTTTTATCCTCATGAGAAAACAAGAAGAGAGTGTCTGACTCCTGCCAAAGCCATACTGGCATTTCACATAGACGGAGAGAGCAAATGAGCCACTAAGACGTCACCGCCATCACAATTAATCCGCTGTCTCTTTCTTCTGCCTTTATGCGCAGAGAGGTGTAGAGCAGAGAGGGGGAAAAAAAAGCTGAAATTAACTCTTTTTTTTCTGCACCAGGGGTTTAGACAGCTTTTATAGCAGCCAGTTTTGTAAGACAACCATGACTTTTTAATGGAGAATTACAAAGAGTTTGTGCACTAATTGGCCTTAATGAAGTTTTGCGAGCAGCTTTACATCTCGGTCTTGCTTTGAACTATGAAAACACTTATCACCTTGTTCTTGCATGCTTTGTATCTCCTGTTGCACTCGTGTGGTAGAAGATTATCAACAAGAACATTTAAATGTAAAATACAGGTTTTCAATGATGGATAAACAAGTCTGAAGCCAAGACATCAGCTCTGTGAGGCTGTGACTTAGCCACAGCAGTGCTTTGAGCTGAATGCATTAAACATTAGCGTGCTAACGTGGTCACAGTGACAATGCTAATGTAAACCAGATACATTGCTTACTTGTGTTCACCATCTTAGTTCAGAGTGTGATTGCATGGTGCAAGATGAAAAGTGGTAAAATCAACTTACTGCAATGAATCTCAATGGGGGCATGAATGTCTGCACCTAATTTCAAGAAGAAAGGTCAGGGGATCACCAAACTCAACAGAATTCATTTTCTGGGGATCATGAACGTCTGTACAAAATGTTATGGCAATCCATCCCGAAGTTGTTGACATATTTCAGTCTTTACCAAAGTGGTGGACTGACATTGCTGTCCATAGAACCACGCTGCTGGCTAAAGTCTATCTAGTGATTCATCTAGTGATTGACAAATACAGAAAAGTATTTCCTACCATGTGAAAAATGATATACTAAAGGAAAATAACCAGCTTGAAATGTCATTGTTACACTTCAAGTTATGGGTGAAATAATGCACCACAGTTTCTAATATTACTCTGACTCAAATACCACACTATCAAAACTGATAAAACGCTACAGAGACACAGACACACCCTCCAACATCCTCATTAGTGTCAGGTATTTCATTGTTTCTCTGCTGAAAGGTCAACTGAACGATGACAGTCAGAGACTCATTCCTCTCCCAGCTTTCCTCTAGGAAATGCACATTCATGCCCCTATATCTCTCACTCTCACACACACACACACACACACACACACACACTCCACTAATGGCCAGCCGTTACTCACGAAGCAGTTACAACACCTGCCTGGCCCGTGTTACATTCATCCTACTCATACATTCATTAGTGTGTGTTAATATACACAGGGCTAATGGGGTGTGTATGAAAGTGCACTTAGCCCTCTACAAGAGAAGACGCAGTGCAGATTATAACTACTCTGGGACACAGTGGCTTCCTCCCATAAGAATAAGATGCATATAATGCTCTGTTAGTGTGAGTCTGTGCAAATATTTACTGAGTTATGACAGAGATGGATGGGAATATTAAGATTTGGGACGAAGTAAATATAAATATATCAAAATGTTGTCTTTCCTTCCCTGTCTCCAGTGATTTCCTGCAAGGGATTTGTTTTATTTTATTCCCTCCACATTTATTTTTTTATTTTTTTACTGCGTGCCCATAGGTGACCTACTTGTGTATATAGGAATCCTGCCATGCCTTAACCTGGTCTACCTGCTGTTATTATGGCAGTAGACAGTATCTATAGACAGATGGGTCATTCTCTGCAGCTTATGGGTTCACCTTACCAATTCTTATCTGCCCCCACATTTTACACATACACACATAAACACTATACCACATCATAAATATTAATAGTAGCTTCAGTTTCCTGGGCTAACAGCCTCAGTAAAGAGGACATTATACAGCCACTGGGAATAGAAAGGCCCAGAACTATGAGTCAAGGTCACCGCCATGATTCAACTCCAGCACTCAGTCCTGCAGGGAAATTTCAGTGCCATAACAGTATCCACATCCTCATAAAAATAATAGAATAATTCGGAAAAAAAAGTTTCCTGCCATGGAAACCCAGAGGATCACAAAATGTTGGGCAGAATTTGCAGGTCTGGTTCCAGTCGCATCTTCTGAGTGGGTTACGTGAATCCTGCACTCGCCCCAGCTCTACTTATTTGAGCAAGCAGGCCTCTCAGAAACAAAGTCTTATTCATAATGACGGCCTGGCATTCGTCTGAGGGATTTAGCCTTATTGCATAAGCCTTCAACTACATGCTCAGAAAAGCGACACAGAGATAAAGATGTTTTCCCTATTTTGGGACAAATCTGGATGCTTAATCTGCACTTTAACCTCATTCATATCAAAATGCAATTTCAGTCCGCTAAGAGCAAAGGTCAAAAGGGCATGTACTGTGGGTGACATCTGGATAAAAACTAATGACAAACTCTGAATAAAAGTAAAGCCCCGAGACAATTAAAAAAAGAAAAGAAAGAAATCACAGGTACAAGGACACGTACACACATGAAAAAGCCACCAGATCACTGAAAGAGGTCAAGCTACACAGCTCAGTATGTGTGTTCACATGTCATATAGCACCACAGGAGACATGACCTGTCTCCTCACCTGGACTAAAACCCTCCACTCAACCACCCCAGGTCTCTCCAGGTCAGGGCACGCTTGTCAGGAAACCATATTAGTGTAATAAAGCACTGCAGACAGCATCTTTTTCAGTTAAAAAAACATTTCTAGATCCATTTGCCTTTGCTGGCTGTGTGCTGAGAATTTGATGAGGACAGGGAGGAAGGTGGAGAGAGTTTGCATTACAGCAGAGTCTGGCAAAGATAAGAGCATATTAAAAAAAAACAAAAAAACAGGAAAATTACAATGTGTTAAGAAATGTAAAAAAAAGTATTACTTCACCATCTTATCTTGTACTAAACCTAGCCTGACACCTTTATCAGTAACGTTAAGAGCAGATGAGAGAATCTGGGCGAACTTCCTTTGGATATGTTTAAAGGCAGAGAAACACAAGTGGATACTATTCTTTCAATAAAGTCTTATGTTCTACCTCCAATTTACAGACAAGAGTGAAGAACCCTGCAATGCAGCCAAGTCTAAATCCTCTATGTTAAAAAAAAAAAAAAACACACAGACATGAGCAGATGAAAAGGGCACATCATTTTAAAACTGAGCTAAAAATGCCGTCTCCCTCCCTACAGGGAGCAGCAGGGGTCAGTCGGGAGCGGAACTGAGACCAACTCGCCCATTTAAACAAGTAAAGACAAATGAAAAGGGCACATCAATTTGGAGTGGACGTGGGCACAGCATCTCTTTCTCTGCGTCAGCGTGCCTCCCAGATGCGGTATATTAGGCTGAAAGGGGCTCAATGGGGTGAGATGCATCACTAAATAATGAACTCCCGGCAGCGCAATTACTGGGCATAATGGTTGCTTTCATCTTAACAGGGAGGGAATGTGTGTCCTTGTGGGGATGTGTGTCTGGATGTTTGTATTTTTGTACACACAACTGTATGCGTGTAAAGCACTCCCTGAGTTTTATGCTCACTCTGAAGATAATGTAAGCAGAAGAAGTGAAGCAAGATTGAGAGGAACCACCATCCACCGTACACTGAATGAGGAAGGTGTGTGTGTTTGTGTTCCGTCGCTGATGTAGACTTACGAAGCTCGCCCACTTTGAGAATCTCACAGAGCATCTTGGTCAGCTCGATGCTGCTGCGGCCAAACGGACACTCGTGCTTGTCTTCTCGACTGCTGTTCTCCAGGACGATCTAGACACACAGACAATTAACCAGGACCGTGTCTCCTCAGGGATAAAGAACTGGCTAAGAAATGTGATGATGTGTCTTGGTGAAATACACCCTCTAAACACAATGACAGATCTACCCATAAATGATGGAGGTGTGCACTTCTAAAAGATAAAAAAAAATTTGGTTTCACCTGCAGAGTCTGAGACTAACTGATTTTCCTGGAATTTAGTTTAAAAATGGCACTTAAATCTAGATCCAGGTGCAGATTAAAGCCTTTATGTGAATAATTTTCATGTGATATTTCACTGTGTTACTTTAATCCCATTCATTCTCAGTGTCACTGGGTGGTACTGTCATGCATTGCAATCTGCTGAAGTATCTTTTTTGATTTTATAACCTGGAGTTACCAAGAGAAAAATGTTCAAATCCTACAGTCTAATCATTTTATATAATAATAACAAATTTAGACTACTTAGTGGCTTTGGCAGAGGTGAGCAGTCTCAGAGTACCTTTTGCTTTTATAATTTAACTGATTCATGGTGCCACTCTGGCTTGTCACACTGAAGGTCACTGTGCCATAAACATTTCCTTTATGGTTGAAACAATTAGTCATTATTGGACCTTATCTGACCCCCCAAAGCTATCTGCTTGAAAGGCAAAAAACATAAATGAAATCTCTACAGCAAAAAATTCACTCTAATTATGGGGATGGTGGCAGCGAGCCATAAATGAGGCCATCAAGGTCCCAATCATTTTAGCTGGTGACAGTTTAATTTGTTAAATTGGAGGCTCTGTTTTCTCCCTCTGGTCGACAGATAGGGGCTGAGTCGGCACTACTAAGACATCTCTTTCTCACTTTCAAGTCCAGAGACGTGTTACACACCAACATAATGCTGGACCATAAACACACACACACACAGATTTCCAGGTGTGGTGATTAAACTTCTGCATGTGCGCAGTGCATACAAATATAAAAAACTAACCACCAATGCCACCAATGCCATCCTGTTAGAGACAATCGCTAAGGTTGAACTATTTCACAAGTCTTTTAACCAGAAGTAAAGATAATGTTGATGTGAAAATGACAGAAATCCTCTAAGTAATTTCTCTGTTTCACTGACACTGAGAGGAATTAAATCATTTCTTTTGTCTGGGCTGCGCAACCTCATGAGAAGCAGTTCTTGCTCAAAGAAAATTTGGGTACGAGCCAGAAACTACAAACGTGAATGAGCCGGAGGGAAGAAGATTTGGATTGAAGCGGAGGTGATGAGGAGAAACATAACACAGAAATGACTGAGAAGTGTGTGTGTGTGTGTGTGTGTGTGTGTGTCTACATGGGACATAACTCCATATGAAAATGTATGAGCATGCTTACCCTGATGTAGGCGTCCTGGTGATGTCTGGCAAAGTACAGCATGTTATCCAGAGCCAGCATGCCTGGAGGAATCTGGGTGAAATCCACAGCTGGATTCACATGGTTCTAAGAAAGACAAAAGAAGAGGAGGAGGAGGGTGAGACATATACTTAAACACATCTCTACAAAATCTCTTTTTAAAGCTTTATTCTTTTAGGAATAATCCGGTGAACATGCTCTTTTTCCCAGCTCAAAGCAACAGTTGCAATCAGTCACACTGGGAGTTACACACCACAACCATGTTCCTACTGTAAGGGAGCAACTTGGATTCAAGACTCAACATTTGCAAACAACCCCACAGCTGTGATATGAATTTAGCTAAATTCTGATTAGTGTCCTAAAGTATGCTGACACTGGATGTCAAAATGCAATGTTCAAATAACTGATGTTTTTTACACTGTTGTGTAACTGTTGACTGTGATGGATTACCTGTGGATGCAGTGAAAACAACTTGATTTCTTTTTGGTTTCCAGACAAAAAGAGGATTTAATGCTCATTTATGTGTGCACATAATTCTCCTATGTTCACCTATCATCAAACTGTCTAGAAATGCACCGTCATAAAGTTTATCTTATTTAACAAAAACTTGATATTTTGAAGATACATAGTTTTTAGTGAACAGTGACACTATTTTATAGAGGAAGTTTCAAGTCTCAGTTGACTGGACGGCACAGTATTGTAAAAAACATTCAGAAAACATTATTCTTTAAAAAACGGTCAGAAAAGATGTGAAGTACACTGTTCATGATTTTCACTTTAGGCTAAAAGCATCAATACCCAAATATTTAAAAGGACTAAACCCTAAACTTTGCAACAACAAGCCTGAGTCTTCATAACAGCTAAATATTGAATGGGATATGCAGAACACAGGCTGCCTGTGCTGTCACAGTCCATCACACTTAAATCCTCCCAGATACTGCAGAAAATTCAGTTGACTAATGATTAAAACCATGGATACACATGCAAACACATCGCTCTGAAGCTCAAAGGTGAGACAGGATGTTGAAGGGGGAAGTGACAGGAGGAAGAGGAAGGAAAGCAGACGATGAAAGAGGAATGGAGGACACTGAGATCTGGCTCATCAGTTTTGTAATTCTGCCTGACAGGAAGCAGACTTACAGGCTTAAAACAGAAACACACACACTCAGGCACATGTATATCTTAAAAAAAATACCCTCACTCATGGACCCATGAAAAATATTCCAGCATGTGCAAACAATCCCTACTTTAAGAACCCGAGGGCACTAAGAGGCAAACAAATTATCTCAGCAGTGATAAGGTCTATCTAGAGAAATATGGCTTGTGGATGTGTGTGTATGCAGTATGTTTGTGTGTGCGTGTGTGTCTGCAAGCTGTCTAGCATGGAAAGTAGACTAAGGATTTTAGGGTGGGTTTTCTTCACTGTTGGAGACAAGGCAGTCCAATTGGCCTTATCTTTACTGAACACACTGCAGTGGGAGTGCGAATGGGAAGAGCCCCGAAACAGCTCTGGGCTTACACCAAGCCACAGTGGGTTTAGTTCAAGTTCTTACGCTATAGTTAGACCACTGCATACGACACAAAGTCTCTCACACACTCACATATATAGCACATTAAAACATGCGAGCTTAAAAGTAGGACAAGGAGACCGTGAAAAAGAAAGTAGTAAGCAAGAAACATGAAAGGGACAATGCCAGAGATAGAAGTTCAAAAAAACCTGAGGAATAAAACAAAGTACGGTATAATAAGATGGATAAAAGAAACCTGTGGTCGACACAGACAAAAAACAAACTTTCACAGCCCATCTCTCCTGTGACGCCTAGACAGATAGACACACGCTTTAATCTGCAGATTTTGAAGTGATGGACAATCAGGACCAATTAACAGCAGTCCCTTGTGCACAGACTGGCTCATGTTTTCCTTTCTGATCTCAGTCTCGAGTCCGGTGTCTCTTCAGTGGTAGTAGTCTGAGCCACAGAACAAGCACATTTATGATGCCCTCTGAGAAACAGATACACACAAACACACACACACACACACACTTACAATAAAGCCCAGCTTCTTGTAGTCACGGGTGTACATGGACTTGCGCTTCTCGATGCTGCCACTGTTGTTGGGCTCACACTCCACATCGAAGGCAATTCTCCGCAGCTCAAAGATGATGTCCCTCTGAGCCTGCACACGCAGAGAAGAATATTAAAGTGCTGCTCATAAATCCATCTTCCGTCTTTTCTTCCATTCACCATTTTATAATTTAAGAACGCTTCAGCCTCATCTCTGCTGTCTGGGGTCTTGCAGTGCCCAAGGCAATCTGGCCAGCAGCCATGTCTCTCCACTGTTTTTATTACTTGGCCAAACCTACAATAACTGATTTTTTAGATCTGGCCGGATCAGGCCCAAACTGCCCACACGCTGCTGAATAAAGGATTAATGACTGTTTACTCCTGGCAGCTGTAGCATGTTCGGCTGTCCTGGTGGGGGATCCCTCCATGAGATGTACTAATTCACGCTAACAAATCTGTGTTCACTCCTTGTTTTAACTTGCTTTGAAGATGATTGTATCCTGTTCTTTACCCTTCATGCATTCACTCATTTATCCAACCCCTTCATCAATCCATCCTTTCATTTATCACCAATTTCTGTCTGCGTCGTTCACAGTCCCCACCTGGTCCTGTGGATCCATCTTGGTCATCATGCGGTCCTCCAGCAGGTTGAAGGTGAGCACCTGCAGCACATACAGCTGGTGGGCCATCTCATCGTTGATGGGTGAGTGGCTTCGGATCACGTTCTGTAGGGTATGAAGGACAAAGAGAGGAGGGAGAGGAAGGAGGGGAGAGGAGGGGAGGGAGGAAGAGCAGGAGAATATAAGGCAGAGGTGTTAGACGTGCAAAAAGAAGGTGAAGGAGAGAGCACGGGTTTTGGGGTCAGAGAGGCGAGACGTGGATTTTGGAGGAAGACGGCAAGAGATAACAAAGGAGAATAAGAGGATTTGGGAGTGAATGACGAGGATTAGAAAGCAGAAGTCAGATGAAGGAACAGGAGAGGGAGAAATGAGATTTGAAAAAAGGGAGAGGATGAAAGAGAGAAAAGAGAACAGGTGTGAGAAAGGGAGTACAGTAGATAATAACCAGGGAGGTGAGACACAGGCAGAAGTGGCAGGTGTCATTTTCCTCTGATATAACACTGGTGCAGAGGCACATACCCGAACAGAGATAGAGAGGGACAAAGACAAACACAGAGAGACAGACAGAGAGACAGAAAGACACACTGGGGAGATAAAGAAGAGAAGGGCATGATTAGACTTACACTGAGAATGATGGAGCGCAGCTGTTTCTGGGCAAGAATATGGGCCATTTCCTACAGAGGGAAAAAGAAAAGGAGGGAGAAACAGAGAGAGAGATAGAGAGAAAGAGAAAATTTAGAAAGAGCGAGGAGAAAGCAAGAGGGATAAAGTTGAAAAACAACATTATATCACCAATAAATATGTTTTGTGGGGTTATCTATGTTGAAAAGAAAATGAATGCGGGCAGAAACAAAAAGAAAATTGCCACGGCACACTGCAAAGTATGCAGTGACAGGCCGTAAAAGAATAAATAAATAAAATAATAATAAGGAAGCCATCTCAAAAAAGAACTTAATCTTAAAAAGGGATACTAAATGCACTAACTAATGTCTTCTACAGTGCAAACTACAAAGTGTGCTAATCAAGGGTGCACTTACTGTCAGGGGACAATTTAGGATGTCCACAATGTGCTCATCAAACTACCATATCGTGTGCAGTGAGGAAACAAAGTCAGAGACAGAGACACAGAGCGGGTGAGTGAGTGAATGTGGAAAAATAAAAAGAGAGAGTCTGAGAGGAGGTTAAAAAAAATTAATTTTCTGTCAGCGGTGCAGCTTGTGGAGGGAGAGGGGAGGGGAGGCAACAGAGTCAGCAGAATGGTGAGAGACTGGGGGATCACAGTAATAGCTTTACTGATGGTCCAGTCTCTACCACAAACACAACACAACACACTGTCATCCATCTGAGGACTAAAATGGTGTCATTAGCCCCTTGCATGCTTTAAAAGGTGCCATCCATAATCTATCTGCATGTAAAAGCATCTGACATGATGAACAGGTGCTGTCCCTATAGCATCTCATTATAAAACTGCCTCTGTGCAGAAATAAATGGGCTGTTGTAAACTTATATTACCATGCATGGATGCACCTGAGCAAAAGGGGACATTGTTCACTTATCACCTAAAACAACTCAATAAAGTTGCTTAAAATTGCATCCAACCAACCTCATGAATCTGATTTGAGCAGACCCTTGTCAAATTTTGCTAATTTAACCTCAGTAAAAGAAGCACTGCAACATCCCAGCGTGCTTGAATTTGTATGCAGTAGTGCTGCGAAGCTTATTTCTGCATAGTGTATCTTCAGCTTTGTGTGCTGCATAGGAGAAAAGCTGTGGGTTGGCATCATTCATTATTAATGTCAAAGCACATCCCTGGACCCTATGGTGCTGATGCAAGGGATCATGTGATTAGCTACAGGGCAAATTGTGACATCGGTGAGGGAGCTAGACAGAGAGAGACAGAAAAAGATGAGCGGAGAAATGAGATCATGTTTGAGCTAAAACATCAGGTCTGCAGAAAGGAAAGGAAAAAAGATGAGTAGGGCTTTCAATACTTCAGTACTAGATTTTACTGTTGCACTACACTGCAGGTGTGTTATAGACACCGATGCTTCTTAGAAAAATAATACACAAAAATACACACACACACACACACACACACCCCCACACACACCCCCACACACACACTAGGTTCACTGTTTCACCTGTCTCTTTTCCTCAGGAGCTTTGAGGAAGAGAGCGTTGATAACAGCAATAGTGTAGGTCTGGATGTCCTGATCAGACCTGCAGTAAGGAAACAGCCCAAATAAGAATAATAATTATTGAATTAAATAGTTCATTATCATCTGCATATGCATTTATCACTGTGCACATGATCCTCAAAGTTGGAAAAAAAAAAAAAAAAGAATCAGCATAACATAATAATAATGTTACTGCTACAATGTACTGATTCAGCCACTTACCCCTGAAGATGTGGGATGAGCTGTCCAATGGTGATCTCTTGCGCCACCTTGTGGTACAGATCCTGACTGTTGAGCACCATAGACTCCAGGATGGCCAGGGAACGCTGCAGCACTGCTGTATCCATCGCCGACTTGTTCACATAGCTGGCAATCTGCAGAGGGGGACGGAGCAGGACAGATGAAGGAGACTGTAGTGATTTAGAGACACAGAGATGCTAAAATGTAAATAGGAGGCTGTTAAAATGTTTCTGGAACCTGGAAGTAAGTTTAAACTGCCAATTTGTGATTGTACTTTGCTGTTGTGACATTTTCTGTGTACAGTGACAGATAATCACATCAAGAGGAAGATTTTTTACAAATGTGCATAATGTTTGTAAACGCAACTTTTGCCTCTAAGAAACCATTTTAAATCCCATCTCTGTTAAATGAGTCATTTTCTTGGCTGACCTTCTTAATGAAGGCCACAGAGAAAGTGTCCCAGGAGACGATGCCGTGGTCCATCAGCTCCACAAAGGCCGTTAGAGTGAAGGACAACAGGTCGCCAAAACTATAAGACAACACACACACACAGACACACACAAACCATAGGAAACTTCTCTCTAGCAGATGGCTTGGAGCAGTGTATAGCTGCGAAGTCCAGATGGCTTGGAACATAACAAGGAATGAGCGGTCAGCGGAGACAAAGAGAGGGGAGGTGGAGAGGAGGAGAGGGGACAGAAAAACCTAAGTTCAATGCCGCAACCAGGCTTGCTGAAGAAAAACCAGAGACAGGGAGAGAAGAGATGGGAAAGAGGTTTGCGATGCAGTGCAGACAGACTGGCCTTCAAGAAACAGCAGGGGCCGTCAGAGGGCCAGCAGGAGCCGGGCAGCACAGTGCGGTGTTCAATCAGGACCAGAAAGCTACATCATAGAGTGAAGTCATGCAGTTACACAAATACCAGGAGAAATAAATCACTCTGCAAGAGTCACAGGAGGCCAAAGCAGGGAACACATTAAACGGTTGTTATATCCTAGATATATTACAGCTGGAAGTACTTAATGGAAAATTTAGGAATCTTAATCGAATATAAAAAGTTTTCATTAGCACATAACTCATGATAAAATTAATCATTTCCAGTTATTCTTGCTGACTTGTGTTTAAAACTGCTCAGTAAGTACACGCCTGAATTGCCAAATACATTTTACAATACTGACCTCTACAGCTCAACTGTGGCACTGCAGAACTGCCCTGCACTGAGGCCTTTACGGCATATGCTGAACTTTTAAGCATCTTTTTCATGTTTGTACAATTCTAGTTGAATTCTGTAAATCACAACTATGGACCTATAGTCTAAATCAAACAAAACAAAACAAAAAAAACACAGTTCGAAAAAACACTTTCATCTTCAAAAAAATTAACTCTTATTGAGGAAAAAAAATCCATGTTCTGCTGACACTTTTTATCACTTTATAACACATTTTAAAGATACATTACAGAGCTGAAAACCTTTTTTTGAACATGACTGAGTTATCCCTACAAGTACACTGGATCAACTGAGAGCATCATAGGTCAGTGTTGCTGCATGGTAGGTGATTAGTGAACAGTCAAATGGACAATTAGTAATCCACAGCTGAAAGACGGAGAGGCTTTTGCAGATGGCCCTGGGCATTTAGATGACTCTGGTTAACTATGTGACGCTACATGGAATAGCAGAATATTGACATTAGTGGATAGATTGTTTAAAGCGGACAGAGTAAAGGAAAACTCGCTGATGGATGGATGATGATCCTGCGGTGACAGAGGCTACCAGCTCACGATGTTGAAGAGAGAAAACTGGCTCACAGCGAGCCCACTGAAAATCCCCTCACCCTGAGCAACACCGCTTTATAAAGAAAACCAAGATTTATTTCAGGGTAGGCACTGACTTGTGCTAGAAGTAATGACACATGCAGCTGTACTAAAGCTTTCATTTCAAAAACAGCAATCCAAATTTATGGACTTGATTAGATTTTTTGATTTAATAGATTTAAAAAATAAATCTTGGTCTTCTTTCACTTCACTTTCTTAATTTGATTCTGTTGCCCAAAACCACATGCAAAAATTGAAGTGCTGCACTGATTTTGAAATGGTAGCCTGTTAGTGGTTGTGTTATACACATATATCATTTCCCATAAGGCACCGGGGGCCAGAGTCTTAATCATGCAGACTCAGCCAGCAGGTTAAGGAAGAGCATAGAGCCAATGACTTTACCCAGCTGGGGTTGGGTGTGGGGGAAGGGGAGGGGCTTACCAGGGCTTCATAATCTTCTGTAGTTTCTGATAGCGCCTGCAAAGATTTGAGAAACTTTGGTGTCACAGTTGGGAAACAAACAACCAAACCTTTAAGTCTCAGCCAGCACAGAGCAGGGAACAGCACACATCACAATCGAGTGACAAGTTAATAAGAAAAAATATCCTGAATGCGAAAAAGTCAAATCTATTACACACCATGAAAAATATTTCTTATTGTACAAATTATACACAAGCACAGTGAAATTAAATGTCAACATTTCATTGAACATAAACTTTCATACATTGAGTTATAATAAACACCTTTAACCTGCAAGTCTACCCAGACACTGAAAGCATGCCAAGCAGGGACAGTGGAAAAAGCAGTTCGCTGCAAACTTCACTCTCACACAGCAAGCTTAGGTAGAGATGACTGCACAGAAATGATCAACAACACTTTCATTTAACAAGAAAAGACAAAGAAACAACAAGTTTATACTCTTCAAATGTCTTGAGTGAACGTACTGTAACCTCAGAATTCTGCTGCATTCTGCACATCCTAGTATGGTCGTACACATTATGAATGAAATGCTGCAGCAATTAAATTATGCACAAATGATGATTCCATGGGATTAACAAAGGGAAAAAAAGCTTACTGAAAAATGCCAAATGCATCTTTTCAGAATCTGCATCCTTGTTACTTTGTAGTCTACAGAAAACACTGTGAACAGTTTTCACAGGGACTGTTTCTTCAGCAGAAAATAGGTCTCATGAAAACGATCCACAGTGAGGAACCCAGCAGAAGTCCCTTGAAACTTTTCTCAAAACTTCTGAATTTAGCTGAATTTACTAAATGGGATTTTTCAGTGGATTTTCTAAACAAATTACGACCACTTCCACTGCTTTCAGGTGACAGCAGAACTCACAGACACAGATATCTCGAAACCTTGGCAAATACAACAAAAACTAGCTGCATGGTTTGATATCACTAGAGGTCAATGAGAAAATGTGCTTTTTAAATTTGGTTTTAACTTGACCTTAAAAAACACAAAATAAAATCCCTCTTTCCATCTCCTCTTAATAAGCTGGCTGAAGTTGCACTGTACATTCTGAACAACTGCTGTGTCAGATCACATTAGGAAACGGTTGTTCCGTGTTTTAGTCAGTAGAGGGCGATATTTGTCTGCGACTTAAGGAGCTTGCGTGGGCAAAAGCAGCAGCCAGCCGGCTGATTTCCACATGAATACAGTGCAACGTCTGTAGCAGAAGCATTAAATCACAGCACCGCTCTGCTCTCGAGAGCCGCCAGCATTGAGCCACTTGAATAATTACAGTTCACCAAGTTGGTTGTCAGGCACACTAATGAGTGTGTGTGTGTTTGTGTGTGTGTCAGACACTGATACCTATCTGCGTGTCTGTGTTTCATAAGCTCCTTCTGTTGAGATGAAAATGCAGCAGAGCCATTTGCTCTCTCTCACACACACACACACACACACACACACACACACACACACACACACACACACACACACACACACACACACACACACACACACACAGACAAACACAGGCCACTTTTAAACTCTCCAGTCCTGAATAGCTGATGAGATGGTAATTTACATAAAAACATATTTAATAAAAGAGCCAGGAGCAGAGTGGAGTCAACATCGGTGCTGCTGTGATGGTTCCTTGCAGTAAGATCAAACAGGGTCAAATATTTGCTAATTTGAACATTACATGCAAAAAAAGGAGCAGAGACTTCAGTGATTTTCTGTCAAACTGCAGAAGTGAGTGTAATGCTGGAGGGGCTGCTGTCTAATATGCAGAAACAGGAGCTCATTAAGTGGTTTCTGCTGAGGAAAAGATTTTCAATACCTGACCGGCATGTGAACCTTTATGTACATACAAGACAATCAGGAGCACAAACGGAGAGTCCATTCACTTTAAGAAGCTACTGTTCATCTATAACTTCTGTCTATCAACGTGTGGTTGTGTCTATAACTGTGTTGTAGCAAGAGCTCATCTGACCTTGTGTGTGTGTTTACACCATGAGTGTGTCTTTGGAGCAAACTTCTTATGCAAACAAACAACTCCTGAATCCATCTTTTCTCTCACTGGGAAAAAGGGATGAATAATGAGAATTGCATGAGGCAGAAAACGAGAGTGTCGCGGATGGCTGGCTGCTGCTGCTGCCCTCCCTGCCAGTTTGTGAGCTTGTGTGCATGTGTGTGTGTGTTTTCACTCCTATTTCGTCTGGGTTTTGACTCTGGCTCGGCAGCACCTTGCACTCACACAGTATGCTACTGGCACAGTAGCACATGCACACATAGGATCACACACTTCCCCCTCTGGCATCATGGCTGAGAAATTCCACCTCAGCGAAAAATGTCCTCGCTTTAACCTTCAGTTGAGGCAGTCTCCAGGGGCCTCCACCGCCCTCAGCACACACACACACACACACCGTGAGTTTTTGGATGTGCAGAGCTCTCTTCTCAGTTGAGCGTAATATCACTCTCATGGTCAACAAAGATGAACAGGAGCCCCTGGGCAAGTACTACAAACATAACAAAGGCTACTTCTTCTCTTTTAGCAGTAATGCACATAGATGACACATTCAGAGCGTGTTAGGGAGGTTACAGCCTAGCTGTGGAACCTATGCAAATAGCTGATGTATGGCGTAAACTCCAATGTAAATGATGTAGTCCTCTTAAAAATGAGATTAAAAAAAAGGGGGACAAAAAAAAAACTGTGATTGGTTAGGTCAGACGACTTGTTTTATCCTAAATATTTCTGCTGCTGGTAGAGGTTTCTAAGAAAAAAGATGACAAGAAGCAAGTTGAAGAATTTTCTCCTGATTAGGGCACACAACAAATTCTAACAAAGAAACTGCACACCTTTGCTTGCCACACTCTATTACCATGGTAGAGAAAAAAATGTGAACAGATTACTTCGGCTATTAATGTTTGCAGGGCAGCATTTTTCTTTTTAGCAGCTAGACAGAACAAACGTTCACGATATCACTCTGAGTCACAAGACGACTGTAAGAATGTAAACAAGATTACTTCAGACACTATATGTAATGAATTTCACAACAAAGGACCGATATTAACATATCTCCAGATATACAGTACAGCCTCAACACCTGATGCAAAAGCATAAATCAAGCTTAATACAATGATATGAGGAGTGTTACTGAATGAGCAGGTCACATCAGCTGCTTTAAACTTAACCAATCAGAATGCACAGTGCAACTCCAAAGACTCCCTGGAATCTCAGGGACTTCAGGTCTGTGTCTGTGCAATATGTTCAAAGCTGAATGTGGTTACTTAAGCCCACAATGGACTTAAGTTAAGATGGATCGCTGTAACAAATCTCTGGATTATCACATCAGGTAAGAAACTGTCTGAGGGGAGGAAAAACACTGCAGAGACTGGGCCAAAAGAGACGGATGGACAATTGACTTACTCAGTCCCACTCTCCACCATCTGAGTAAGCAAGGAGATGCCGTCCAGGTTGATGAACTCCTGGGCAAAGGTGATGTCCCGGGATGCATTGGCCAGGTCCTTGAGGGCCTCCAGCTTGGCGTCCATGCTGGATGATTGGATCCGCTCATGAAGCTGGACTGCTGTCTGGTACTGGAGGGGAAGTGGGAAAGAGGAAAGGGAAACGACTCATAAGCACAGAGATTCAGAGAGACAAAGTGTGTGTCTGTCTGCGCAATTCACAAGAATTTACTTATGGACTCCATAAAAAAAAAAAAAAAACCAAAAAACAAAACCAAATCAACCAAACAAAAGAAAGAAAAAAGAAAACAACAAAGAAATGAAACTTACAGGAGATGTGGTCAAGCGAAGTATTGAACCGTTCTTAATGTCATTGCGGTTCTGTAGAGGATAACCAAAATAAATGCAGAAGTTAGTGAGCACTTTAAGGCATATTTTTAACTTAGACTATTCTGCCTGGAGTTAAAAACAGATAACCAAACCTTTTCTGTGATGTAAAAATTTGTCGCGTCAGCAATCTGCAGAGCAAAGTTTTCAGGGTTCCCCAAGGACCACCTAAAAGCCAGTGAATGGAGAGAAAAAAAAAGTTCATAATTGGTATTAAAAGTGGAAAGATCCTCAGTAAAATACAGCTAATAGGATTCGAGCATGGAGAAAGAGGAAGAGGGCTTTTGCAGGAAGCCCGTGGAGAATTATTTTCACATCCACAGGCATGAATTTAGGCACAAACACACACATATTGCAAAAAAAGCAAATGCAGACTTACCCCTCACACACTTCTTTAATGATGGCTGAGAGAGGCTTTTTCTGTGGAGAAAGGCAAAACTACATTTAGTCCACAGTCCAAGCTTGAGTTCCTAAAACAACAGTCAACTCAGAGTGGGCTGCAATTATTTTATATTACAGGACTGGCACAATGAGAGACTGTTCTTCAGGAGCCTGTATTTATCTAACTATCCAACTGCTGATGTGGGAACAGTGACCATGTCTGTTGCACCATTTTGTTCATTATTATTGTATGTGAAACTGCTTCTAGATCTGCAACAGTGATATTTTGCTCCAAAGAGGTGGAAAGTTATTAAGTACCTTTATTCGAGAACTGTACTTACAGTAAGGTTATGTTAGGGGCACCTTTATTTTATTTTAGTATTGCTATTTTGTTCTAGTATAAAGTTATTCTCCATTTAAGTATTGTAGTGATACCCAACAATTTTTCAATATAATATGTTCCTCCTTTTTTCATTTAACATTATATGTGAAACTTCCCAGTGCCTCAGTGTTAAATAAGGAACAAAATAAAATATAATCTAAAGTTTAAAACAAAAGTTTCCTGATTTAGATCAAAAACTGACGAAAAGTAATTAAATGCCAAATTTTGATGTTTAATACTTTTTGATGTTTAACACTTTTTTTTATTACAAACATGTAATAAAAACATGTTTGTAAGGCTACAAACATGTTTTTATTACTCCAAAGTATTGACATTCAATTACCAGCCTCAAACTCAATAGAAACTTGTTCAAATTTGCTTCACCTTGATGATTGGCTACAACAATAATATGGTGTAGCAATTAAAATAATCTGAGGGGCACTCTGTTTTTTTTTACATTAAGTTCAGTTTACTTGTTACAAGGAATATTCAGTCTGTGAAAATAGTTGGAAAATGTCTTCTGTGGCTCTGGATGAAGTCTCTAAACGTTTGAAAGGAAACTGAAAATTCTCAACAGGAAATCTGTCTTGCAGTGAAGATGTAACAAAGGTGTTTTAAGTTCTATTATGGGACTTAAAATGCATTATGTGTTTTTGTGAGCATGTGCACACAGTTACACACTAACACAAAAAATACATTTTGTAAGCATATGTATACACTTACTCTGTACTGAGCATTATTGATGATATGAGAGAATGAGAGAGGCTGCTTCAAAGAGTACAAGCTGTAGTGATGAAGATTTACAGAAAGAAGATAATGGTGGCAGGATGGTGGGCATATATGACAGGGAAAGAAAAGCAGGGAGGTGACATAAGAACAGGGTGGGCTGTTACATGAACAAAAGAGGGAACATAGGATAAAAAAACAGTGAATAACAAGCAAATTGAATAAGATCAAGGGAAAACAACAGCAAACATGGGAAGAGAGAGAATACATGATAATAGTAGGAGAAAGCAGCAGAGTGGTCGTAGAACCGAGAGAAAAAAGACTGCAGGAAAATGAAAAACTTGCAAATTGTATGTGGGGAGGTGAGGTGACAAATATAAGGAGAGTGTGTGTGCATAGTGCCAGTAAGTATTAACTTCATTTCTGCTAGCTCGCCCCTGCTGTCATCCTCCAGCTCTCTGGGACTTACAGTATGCTGCCAGACTACAGTGAACACACACACGTGTGCACGTGCACACACACACGCACGCACGCACACCAACAAACACACAAGAAGGTCCAGTTCGTTTGTGTATTATAACAGGGTATGTGTGAGTGTCTAAAAGCCATTTTAAGACTTTACCAATGCTGACGGGAAATGAAATTAAAAACAGAAACAAGGCTAAAAAAAAAAAAAAAAAAAAAAAAAACTAAAAATCACAGACAAAATATTTCTGTTGTAAAAAATATATATATGATAATACTCTGATGATGAAATACTGCGAAACATTCAAGGACCTGAACACTACTTGAAAAAAATCCAGGATTATGCCGTAAATGTTTGATATTTCTGAGTTTTTTCATGAGCAAACTATTAATACGCTCAATCATCAAAGAAATAGTAAAAAGTCTGCAACATCATAAAAAAAATGAAACCACTTGTGCATAGCTTGGAGCGATTTCCCTCTCTCATTCACGATCAAAGCTTTTTTCAGTTTAGACATGTATTATTAATAAAGTCATACATTTAAATGTTTGGATATTTAAATAATATAAAAAGGGAATAATCATTTACCATAGGTGCAAAGTTTTGTATAACTTATATATTGCTCAGAATACTTTCGGCTATCTTTGGACTGCTGCTGCACAGCATTTTAAGTAAATTGATCAGGTATTCCATTTCAAGTTTTTTTTCTTAGCAAACAGCTTTTTTTTATATACCTAGACCAAGATTTATCTTGTTTAACTTAGATTCAAATGATCTCATACGTCATATACCACCTGTTCAAGGTTTAAAAATGTAAGGTCTAAATTTACCAAAAAAAAAGATAATATTTCCCCAGTTATCTCTTCCACAACTCTTTTCTCCTGTCTTTTTCCAAGATGGTCTCCAACTGCATCTTTTATCGAAACACCTCTGAGATACATGCCACTTTTTCCTACCCTTTCATTCTCCAGGAGTGACACCCCCTCCACTATTCTATCCTCTCTACCCCTACTCCATCACATCCCCTGTCTAAACTCCCACCACATCTCCCTCTCCCGTACTATTACCTTCTTCCCACATCAAACCATTACCCCCTTTTACTGTAGTCCAGGGAGAAGTACAGTGCTGTTGTCACACCTGGTACATGAGTAGTGTTCAGCTTGTGCATTGGCATAAAGGTTCTGTGATTTTATACCGTCTGTCAGCTTTTTAGCTCGACACTCTCCTCTTTAACTGGGAGGATAACAAGTACACTTCATCTCTTTCTTACCAAGGTCATTCAATTACACAACAAGCTAACTTCACCAGCTAGGACCGGTGTTTGACAGCAGCATTGTCAGCACATTCATTACAGACATTTTAAACCATAATTATGCACAAGGACGCACTTTGTTGGATATTTTTCTACTTCTTAAACATTCTCATTTTTCTACCCTTATAGATATAGGTAATCACACAGTACTGATAAACCCACAGATAATTATCACCAGTCAGGAGTTGGTGAAGACCAAAACAGAACTAAAAGTGGGGCGAATACTGGACTTGGACTTGTATTTGCTGAATGTGTAACTAAGCAACAGTTTACTACAGCAAGTCTGCTCTATCAACTCAAAAAGGGACATTATGTCAGTGTTGTATTTACAGCTTATTGCCACTGCGCCAAGTGGTGAAAAAACAGTTAATGCAGGATTTAAAAATGTTCTGGCCACAGAACATTGTCTGACATGACAAAGATATTTCTATAACCATCAAAACTGTCTGCAGATCTTTACAGTGGTTTAATGTGTATACAAGTTCATGGTGTTATAAATAATACTTAACAAGTTACTAAATGATAACTAAGTCCACACAACAGGCAGTTCTCTCATCCGTCACACCACCAGAAACCCCATCACCTTGTCCTCCTCCTGTTTCTCTATTGCATTTCTGACAAACAATAACAATAAAACGCTTATTGAAAATGTCTGTGCTTGTACCAATTCCCCAGCGCTCCTACACAAATGTAGGACTTTTGTGCCTATAGGGCATTGAAGATGTTTGGAAAGACACAGAAATCACAGTGTGATTTATGCTGACACACACAAACACACACAGACAAAAAAAGCTGTACCTAAACACAGTCAAGGTAGCACTGGACAGGAACGCAAACACAAGCACAAACAGAAATCAGAAATACACACATGAATCCCTATACAAATGGGTACACACACACACACACACAAGCAGAGCTGTCAGCGCAAAAACATACACACACGAATGAATAGTAACAAGTATGCATGTTGCCACACAAACACACCCACACACAATTTCACTTAAGCAGAGTTGTACCCACATAAACAAACAACAAAAATAAAAAAACACAAACACAAATTCATCGTGCACAGACGGAGACACACACAGGCACGCACACGCACGCACACACACACACACACTTTCTCTGGGTCTCAAGACAGCGAGAGCAGCTGAAGCCCACTCCCCATCGCATGACTCAGACAGCCATATGCTGCTGCAGGGCCTATTGTACAGAGGAGATGCAGAGGGAGGAGGAAGAGGTGGGGGTTGATGGTGGAGGACAAGGGAGGAGGAGGCACAGCGCAAGTTTCACAGTTACAACAAAAGACAGGGAGGAGGAGTGAGAGGGGGAATGAACGAGAGAGAAAGCAAAGGAGGAAAAGGAGGAGGAGGCAACAGATAGGAGAAACAAGAGAAAGATGACAGGGAGATAAGAGAATTAGAGAAAAGCGGAGGAAGGGGAGGAGGAGAGGTGGGCTTAAAGAAGTGAAGACAAGAGAAAGACCAGACAAGAGCTAAAGACATTTTACAATTCAGACTGCAGGAGCGCTGCTGATAAGGGGTCATTAAATACAAAAACTACATCCCCAAATCTATAGTTAAGTGCTTAAAGCACCTTACGACAAACCCAGAAGCACATGTACTCTGTAGTTTAATGTTTCATTCAGTGTTTCATCCATTGAGAAGGGCAATCATGGCTCCAGTTGCCACGGTGACTCATAACTTGTACAATCATTAGCCCATCAGTGAGTCACACACACACACACACACACAGAGAACAGGCCATTTTACACTCTGTGTGTGTAATCAAACAACGTAACAGTAAATATGTCATCACCCCCCCTACACATGAGGTAGTCATTGTTTGGGCTAATTATTTTATTAACATGTTATCCAGTGTTTGTTAGACCCAGACATTTGCTGACACACAGAATGGCCTTTATCTGCAGATTCATATTTGAGCCGTGTGCTGGCACACATCCATTTTCAAAAGCCACTGATCAGGCAATCAGCACAGTAATAAATAACTCCAGGAAAGGAATCGGTTTCATCAAAAATCTCACAAGTGCTGCCAAAAATCTGATATTAAAGTCAAACATTTTAATCATGAATTACAGCAACCATATCACGTAGTTTGATAACAGTTTATCAAATCCAAATGCAGCACTGAATTCCTTATCTAATCTAATTCCTATCATGACATTCTATTAATATTAAGCTGTAGTTCTGATTGGAGTTATAAAAGTTTAACCGGGAGATTCTTCTGAAATTGACTGGACACCAGTAAATACATAGTTTCTCTATAGAGAAGAGTCACCACTTCGTCATGTCGAAACAGAACAACACAATCCACTCACGGCTATTGAGTGGTGTTACAGAGTGACGTGTCTTTTCACTTATCAACCATCTTTGTGACTGCAAAGAGAGGACTGAGAAAACAACAGCTTTACAGACTCAACGTCAATTATCTACAGCTGATATAATCTTCTGCCTGTGTCAGTTTAACCAGGCAAAGTTACAAAACCAGCCATTAGGGCTGGGTAAAAAAAATTAAAAAAACAAAAAAAAAGTGAAGCATGATTTCAGTTATATGGAAGCAAAACCTGTGCACTAATTTGATCAGTTTCTGCCCCGATCGTGGCCTAAACAGATCAGGTATCAGCCAAACATGACTGATCCACATTTAGTAATATTTCTTAATCACTTTCCTTATACACTTACATAAAAATAACATTTTATAAACAAAAATTTCTGACAAAAGCTTGGCTAATGTGACTGTTTCTTTTCAGCTTCAATTATGGTACGAGATTTACGGCATTAATTACAGAGGCTCCTCATCACATTCAGTGAAATGTCTTTAAAGTTATGTCAAGGCTGTGGCTGTGTTGGCTGTTAAACAACTTTAATTAAGGCTAATTAGCATAATTGTTAGGAACACTGCAAAAATATATCATGCCCTGATCACATCCACCCACCGCCTCTAGACATAAACACCACCCCAGACATTTGAGCTACTTCACAATATATACGCAACAACGGATTACTGCACATAACAAGGTTCAGACAAAGCATACACCTTGTTCATGGTGTTCTGAAATCTGCAAGGTGACTGTCACACAGAAAAAAAACCTTCACCACACTTTGTCTGCTAGATCTTGGTCTCAGTGGATATAAAGGGCAGTCATTTGTGCTGATAATAAGACACTGGCTTTTTTATCGCCCTCAGAAACCTACCTGGTCTATCTCCATGAGCTTGGGGAAAGCCCCCGGCCACTCAATGGCCACCTTGACGATATCTGCCGGTGGTGGCATGGCTGCCGGGTGGAGGGTGGGGGGAGGGTTGTTTGGTGTGAGTCTCGCTGCCTCACACCTCTGTCACGACTATTGGAAGAAGCTCATCCAAACCTGCAGGGAGGGACAAGGAGGAGGAGAGGGAGAGGATAGATGGAGAAGTGAAAAGAGAGAAAATGTGGCACTTTAGTAAAGAACCAAGTTATTTTAGATGATGTAGAATAGTATATATGACTTAGGTAAAAAGGTCAACAAGGGCAGTGCTGAAAAATATATAAGAGCAGAGTATGGCACAGCACTCTGCTGTGGGGACTGCTCATTAGCAAATGATAAGTTCACATTTCCAGCAGAAACTGCTAAACAGCTCAAACCAATAATTCAGTTTCATTCAACATTTAACGGTTTAGAGGAAATGAGTCAAGTAACCTACTTACACCAGTTTACTCTTATTTGTGCACTAGGGGTGTGCCATCTAAGTCACCTCACGATTCGATTACGATTCACAGTGCTACTATTCGACAATTCACCGATTATCGATGCATCTCGATTAATCTTTTTTTTCCACACACAATGTTTCTTTTCTCACTCTGTAGTTACTTGTAAAATAATGTATATTTTTAAATATCCATTCATCCATCCATTTTAATGTAAATGACTAAAATGTACACAAATTAAATAGAATTTAACTGTTGAATAGCTGCATCTATCAATGAAGACAACATCCACAAGAAAGTATTAGTTTTCAACTCCTGTTGAACAACAACTATTGTGTGTCTGTACTGACATGATTCTGATTATTTTATTATGAACATGTAAATTTTAAAAAAATGTTAAAAAATAGGGAAAGGAAATTGACAATATTTCCACTTCTATTACAATCTGATATCTTGATGAACATGTCCAGAAAGTAATCCTTTTAAATCTTACTGCATGTGCATGTCAGCCAGATTGTTTCTCATTTGGATTTTGGACACTATATGGTCACTGCGCGTATTCTTACGTTTCCAGTCAACGTAAGAACTGCTCGGCTCTGTACTGAGACGCTAAACCCTCAGTACAGAGCCGAGCAGTTCGCGGTTCAGTACAGAGCCGAGCAGTTCGCGTCGAGTTTCGCAGTTTTTTCGCCGACGAACACAGAGCCGTAGGTAGCCGCTCCGCCATGCTTGATTTGTTTTAAAGGGGGAGGGTCTTAGTCTGTAGAAGGGGCTTGTTGTGCCACCCAGATTTGCTTCCCTCCGCGCAGTTCTCCCTACACACACGTTCCTCTTCCACATGAAAATAGCATTGTACTCAAATTATGTCAAATTCCGCGATATTCCGCGTTAAAAAGTAGATTCCGTTTTAATCGGCCAATTCCGCAATTCAGTGATCGCGGAAATCATAGGGCCCTATAATATGTCCGGGGGGCACGCGCAACTTTTTTTTCGTTCCGACCGCTGCACTTTCCTTCCGTTATTAAAATAATCGATTTTTGAACATTTATGAATCGATTCTGAATCGAAAAGTGTTGCGTCACGATTAATCTATGAATCGATGAATCGGGCACACCCCTATTGTGCGCGCGCGCGCGCGCGCGCACACACACACACACACACACACACACACACACACACACACACGTGCAGCATTGACTCTTTTATAATGATACCCCAAAATCACCTGAGGTCACGCTGCATGGCTACAATCCCCCAGCATCAATCATCAGTGCTAATACAGAAACCACTGATACTGGTGCTGAAATTCATATTCAGATAAACTGTTCAAATTCTAACATCCACTTATGCAAAATAAAACAGACAAACAGATTTTTCTGTTTTAATTCATTTGTGTCAGTTTACCTGTAATTAAACATTAGTCATTGTAGAAAAAACCAGTTTGAAGTTCAATAAAAGCAAACAATGATTGTGATTTCAATATGGATCATAATAATTGTGATTATGATTTTTGCCATAATCGAGCAGCCCTACCACTGGGATCACTTTTTTTCCAGCGGTCGCCCAATTTAATTTGTAGTTGTTGACACACAGAGCATTAGGACGCACCAGTGGGGCAGATCCACTCAAGAGTTCAATTCAAATCAAAGTTTAACTGCTAATGAGGTCACAGCAGGTGAGTAGATTGAAAAGTTACAGCGTTTTTAAAGATCCACTGTGTCTCACTGGGAACTGGCCTCAGTTCAGTCATTTACACTTAATACTACTTCAAGACTGAAGTAGTCCTGCTTCAAGGTGCTTCCAGACGTTCTCACAGCTATAAAAGTGCATGAGTTCCTGCTGTCTGAGGGATAAAGCAGCTCTCTCTCATTCAATGAAGCACAGGTAGAGATGTAGCTGCAGTTTAGCTACAATAGCAAGCAAGCATGCACAGCTCAGCAGCAGTAGTTTTAGCAGGTTGCTAATCCAGAGAATGTCCCTCTGCTCAGTGTTACTTTCTTAAAGAGGCATTCCACAGATTTTACACATAAAGGTCATTTTAATCATCATAGAGGGCAAAAAACACCCACTGAAACATTTGTATAATAATATATAAACAATGATATACAAAAAATAATAATTTATATAATATTCTATGTTCTGAATGAGCTTAGTCAAATCTGAGAAAATTACTCAAGTGACATCATCCAGGTATGTTAGGCTTAGGTTTGGTGAGTATGAATTAGTTTTCTGGTCTACATCACTGTTTCTCGCATAGTGTGTATCCTAGGGTCTAACTGAAATACTCAGACTTTGAATCTGTACTTCCCTGTGCGCCATAAGCATGGCAACAACCTCACCCAACACACATATAGACACACACACACTCCAACACTGATCCTGTAATCCTGCCTGGCTCCTCCCTGGCCCCTGTCCCGATGCAGAGGACTCCTGAGAGGGCAGAAAAAAAGTACAATATCTGACAGGGGAACAGGCAGTCGGATTGACCTGAAACCCTGTGGCTCTCCAAGATAAGCCAGTTGGAGGTCCCATGGAGGCAAAACACCCAAATCACAGTCACTCCAATCCACACAGGGGGAGCTGGTTAAAGCCAGTTTTGTGTGCTTGCAGGGGTCTAATGAAACCCACCACTGCAAACTTATAAAATGGAAAATGTAGCATATATATCCCCAAAACCGACTAAGGAAGGCATCAATAATTTACCTTCACAGCCTGTCTAGAAAGCTTGGATCAATCCAGTTCCTGATGGAGATGCCTGTTTACATATTTAATCTCAATCCATAATGCATAAAGACCGGCTCAGACTAATTCCTGGGGGACAACTATTGCACAGAAAATGTGTATGTTTCCATACAGCATCTGTGCATAAACACAGGCAGAATAGGGAGTGATGAAATGTGTATGCACCAACACTGTTTTTGCCTTGTTTTTGCTGTTTTTGCTTTGTTTATGCTTGCAGTACTGTGTGTGTGTGTGTGTGTGTGTGTGTGTGTGTGTGTGTGTGTGTGTGTGTGTGTGTGTGTGATGAGCAGGTGAGCAGGTATTAATTTAAAGATAGTATATGTAATGAGACTGGCCTGGCATTGTGTGTGAGTCACCCCATAATAATCCCCATAGCCTTTATTCAAGGGCCCGTTTCCATGGCAGCCACTGCATCAATAGCTCAAGACGTGGATGCATCTTTCTTTCCAAAGCGCGTGTCATACTCAAGTCACATTTGTCACAACTCCACAAAAAAATGACTCACTCCACCCCTCTGCTTTGAATTTCACCTCTGAAATATGAACAAGTTTGTTCATTGAAGATTAGAGTTGTTTTGTAACGTGCGTTAAATACTTTCTGAGACACTTCAGTGATGTTCAGTGAATGCAGCTGAGTATCTCTCTGTTTCCCTCCTCCTCTGCCTCTCCCCTCTGTAACCTTATGCAGAGGAAATCTCGCTTCTGGTCCCTGTTCTTGGAAAATCAAGGTGGTGCATGAGATGTGGTAAGAGCAAAATGGAAAGGAAACAATACGACAGACACTCATATACCTATATAGATAAGCACAATCCTGCATGTTACACATAACAGGCTCATCCCTGAGGCAAACATGTATAGTTTAAAGAACATCAGCAACACCATCCTGTTTATTCCATGTTAAATGAAAAGAATAAAAAGATGCCTCACAAACTCACATACAAACCTTATTACACATATGCACTGAGTGTGTGAATGTATGATTCATTCAGATGTCAGACAATAGCATATAAGTCATCTACGGTATGCACAGATTATTATTCTTCTCAATACTGACTGAAGCTACAGAGCAGCAGTCAATGAAGGCAATGAAGCTGCCAATCTACAGACAGGCTGTCAAAATTTTTAGCCACGCTATAACAGCATGGCTCCAGGCATTTCAGCGTCTGTCTGTCAGTCCACCACTTCGACTGAAATATCTCCTACTATTGCATGAACTGTCACGAAATTCTGACTTTTCCTCTCACTCCACCATGAGGTTCACATTTGTGGTTTTGAGTGAAATGTCTCAACGGCTACTGGATGGACTGTCATGAAACTTGCTAAAGACATTCATGTTCCCCCTAGGGATAAACTGGACCCGCTAAACTAATGACATCCCTGTTAGCCTCAGCTGCACTTGTTTTTGGTGCTTATTAGTATATGTTAGCATGCTAACATGCTAAACTAAGATGGTGAGCATTCCTGTTAGGAGAATTGGTTAAAGAAAAAACACCCAAAGAAAACTCAGGGAAGTGATAAAATTAGTACTAAACTCTTATAAACTTAAGGCAGACCAATAAATCCACCGGGATGATCTATTGGTTGATATTAGCTTATAGTAGATACAGCAGAATCTGTCTAGATGTCAGCTGATGAGTAACTAGTAATATATCATTATTAAATTTATCACATTCTCGCTAAAAAAAATCAAGTATTATTATCAACATCCTTCAGGCTGCATCAGCCCTGATGAACTTCTGACTGGTTCAGCTTTGACCCCATGTTCTTAATGTATTTGTGCACACATACAGCTTTCATGCGCAAAGAAGGATTATTTCCGATGGCTCTCTTCAGTTATATCTCTAAATAATGTGATTTAGATTACCTGGCTAAATCGATTTGTTAAAAAACATCTCTAGGTAACCGCTCATTTGTCTTGCAGAGTCTGAATTTGATGTAGTGATGTGGCTGTATCTCAGCACATTAATTCAGCAAGGACAATACTGTCATGACAGAAATGACCAAAGTAAGAAAAACATGAGACACTCAAATTAACCTTTAAAATGAAGTAGAAGGTTCGTCTGTGGGTGAAGTTGAAATAAACACCTTTTGACTCTTTTGTATTTAGTTTTCCAGTAAAGACTGTGTGTGTGTGTGTTTTCATCTTTAGTGTGTATGCTGTGCACCCTGTCATCATCTTCCGAGAACTACAGATGACTCAGAGATGGACGGCCTTGAGGCTTATTGATTGGAGAGACACACGCACACGCACGCATGCACGCACACACACACGCACACACACACACACACACTGGGACACACTGCTGACAGCCACGGTAAATCCCTTGAAAATGGGCTCAAATGTAATTGAGAGACACAGCGGTTCATCACACCAGCACACCCTGAGCAGGGCTTCAAATGGTCCAGCATTCATTTGATCAACATGTTTTTCCTGCAATCTACACACACACTGCTCCAGGGAACAACTTCTGAGAAACAAGGTTTTCACACTAGGACTTTCTCAGGTGTGTGTTTGTCTCCTTATAGTCTCTACATGTCCGAGTGTTTACTACAGTCTGCCGGGCTGTGTATCAATTCCCGATCTGTCGCTCTGGCATCTCATTGCAGCCTCTTTATACTGTAAATGGAACCTTGTTATGGAGCTAGCTGCTGTCAGAGCTCATCATGTCAGAGCAGATGATTTGCTGCCACCTGGTTCAGTAGAGTGTGAGTGAGTGTGTGTTTACTTTTCACTCTAATAGAGGGTTAAACAGGCTAACGAGACACAGAGCTCACTCCCTCTTTTTTTTCCTGCAGAAGAACACTCTTGTCAGTTTTTCAGGGTCTGACCCCACTTCCTTCCTCTGCTCTTTTCCCCTGTTCATTCATTTTGTCCTCCACATCTACTGTTTCATGCCTCCATCCATCTTTCCTCTCTTGCTTGCCAAGTTTCTCTCTCCTCACAACATATTATTTTCCAGAATCTGACAAAAAAAAGGAACATAAATCAGGCAAAGAAAAACATTAAACAGCCTCCACTCTCTTTCCCCTCATTTGTTTGACACACATTTATAATCCTTCCCCTGGTTTAATTGCATTAATGTACTGTATGCAATAACATGCTGCCAAAACCATCAAACCACTAGTCTAACTGGGCTGTTGTCCAGCAAGGTATAGTAATTGCTGAATGTGTGTGTATGCAGTTAATCCGTCTTCAAACACTCGCCCACCTGCTGTAACCAGAGAGGCATGTGCCGCTGGGTTACAGTGGCCATAATTCCTCAGGATTAACACCAAAAGAGTGGACAAAAACTAAATCTCATGTTACCCACAGAAACCTGTGATCTGAGCTGATGCCAGAGGTCGAAATTAAAGAACAAAAACATCAATAAAAAGGGGAAAGAGGGTAAGAGAAGAGGGGACAGAGAGGGGAGAGGAGCCCTGTGATTTGTTAGGCACCAGAGGAGTGCTGGGTTTCACCTCAATAATTCATGATGTGTAATGTGAGGGTCACATCATCTGTAGAGGGAGGAGGGAGGGTGAAAGAAAAAGAGATGAAGGTGAGAAACGCAAGGGGACATGAGAGGAGAAAGAGAGAGGAAGAGAGGAATAAGTAAAGAGAGATTAAAGGAAGGTGGACACGGATATCAAACAAGTTATGATGACATTAAAAGCAACAAACAAAATGCAACAAAGGACAATGAAAAGCAAGTTAGCCTGAGAAGTAAGGGGAAAAAAAGGAAAATACAGTGAAGAAAGACTGGGGTAAAACTTTAAAAGATAAACATGCATGAGGGCAGAAAAAGAGGAAAAGAAGGAGGATGGTCAGAGAGAAGACAGGTTTCATATTTAAGACTTCCTTGTACAGTCTGAATTTGTGGCAGAGAACCATAACTGGAAGTGAAACAAAGAACAACTTATCCAAAATGTAGAAACAAAAAGCTGCATGTACAAGTAATCAGCAATATGATTTGTTTTTGGTTTTGGAAAATAAAATGAATATGTCAACCAGCATTGGTGTCATTCACATTTTACAGAACAATTTATAACATTTGTCTCGTTTAATTTCCAGCACTGCTAAAGAATCCATCACTACCTCTTTCTAATCACATGAAAGTGCTTTCAAAGAATTTTAATTAAAACATCCCTGTATAATGTGAAGAAAATGAAGATGCCTATTTGCTTTATTTAAAGGTTTTTGCAACTTTGAAGTAATTTTAATTTAATTAAAGCTTTTTAAGGACTCACTGATAGATAAAAAGAGAGAGACAGAGACAGAGAGTCACAGAGAGAGACAGAGACACAGAGAGAGGAGACAAACAGAGTGAGACTGTGGGCATGAATATCAAGGGGAACATGATCTAAGTAAAGCACAACCTCCCCTGCCAGCTCCTCCTGGGGCCTTTTAGCAGGAACCCTAATGGTGGGAGAGAACATGAGGCAGCAGTTTTTACAGACAATGTCAGAGTGACCAACCAGCACTCAACCCTGACGAACCTCAGACTCAAGAATAGAAAAGACTTTGGTGCCACATTTACTTAATTGTCATTCTTTGTTTTTCCCCAAACTATGCCACAGTTTAAATTTTAGGAGATTTTAATATGACCTCAGGCTTTTGCATTTAATTGCCACTTAATTTGGAGCAGTCTGTGCAGCCTGATACATACTAAACACCACTCTTTAAAGCTTGTGACCTGCCTTCGGCTCTCCCCATGTCATTTTGAGACAGGATTTGTACATTCAGTTCATTAGGAACACCCAGCTAAGACTAATGCAGTCCAATACAACAGTCCTGTGAAAAATCCTCCCTTTGCGAAGGTTACAATGTTCGTTTTTTGTTTAAATTGTGTTAAGCAGGTGCTGATTCAACCGTATGATCAGACACACCTCTTCGTATGATGCATTAAGTGTACCAAAGTTTGATGAAATCCAAATCTGATGTAATTTCAATCGAGTCCTAGCACAGACCACGTGGCAGTTGGGCCAATTTCACTATTTGTTTGAAACAAGCTACAAGTCAAGTCACTTCTTAAAAAACCCTGACTCACCCTGACCATTCTATTTCAAGCTGTAATTATCATGGTTTTGGAGAAAATGTTAATTTGTTATTGTCATAAACAGCAACAGCATGTAATCAATTACAGAATTCCAAACATGCTAGCAATAAACAATGCTTTTAAGCCCCTCTTAACCACACATACCACAAAATAAGCAGCAGCAGCAGCAGCAGCCTCAGGTCAACCTGTCAGTCAACCCCCCCCCCCCCCCCCCTTTTTTTAAGCTGTAAAAAATGAATCCTCTTAAATTTACATCTCTGGCTTCAGTATAATTAGGGAGGGTACCCTCAAGTTTCACACTATCATGTACATCTTGACTGTGGGAGAGTGTATATGCTTCAGCATGTACACTTTAACAGATTCATACACAGACATCCGTGCCTGTGCCTGCGTGTGGGTGTGTCTGTATGAACCTTCGTGTTGGGTGGATTTCAAAAGGACTCATTCTAGCTCTTCATCTGATGCCTCTATAAAGGGTCCACCTCGCCTCAGGGGCCTCTGTGTGTGTGTGTGTGTGTGTGTGTGCGTGTGTGTGTGTGTGCGTGCGCGTGCGTGTGTGGGTTTGCGTGAGTTGGTGTGTTATGTCAGAGCTGAGACAAAAGGCCACTGACATGGTGCAGAAGACCGCGAATTATTACTGCTCTGAGCATGACGCCTTCACACACCTACACACACACTGGCCACACGATGGTCATGTTACACCCTTGAGGAGAGGTGTGTGCATGTCACAAATACACTCTGAATACACTTAAGTTCATATTCAACAGTGATTCCTGCAACCTTTTTTCCCTCAGACATACTTAGTATACTTACTAAGTATGTCTAACACTATATTTTTAACTGGATATTATTGGACTAGTAATGATATAAAATTTGACAGTGGATGTCACAATATTTTACAGTTTATTTAGCGATATTATATTTTACAATAATTTACAATAGCATCTAATGTTTTTTACAACTGAACTATCAATGCTTATGTCCATTTTTTCCATTACTTACAACTAACGATTCAACCATGTTTATCCACTATATCAACCACTGTCTATTTCTTTTAGCCAATAATTCAACCATGCATACACTAATTCAGTCCTCTTCCATTACTTTCAGCTATTATAATGATTTATTCATTGCTTTTAACTATTTCAGCCACTTCAGTTACTTTTGGCAAACAAATGTTAATACTTTTTTCCGCTGCTCTGCACATTTGCTTATGAGTTTCTATGCACTCTTCATTGCACCACTGTTTAGGTCTTACAGCCAATATAGTCATCATCATAACTTCTGTGTTATCAGTGTTATACTGCAGTCGTTCCTACAAGGGTGCACAGACCCGATATAGAATATTACACAAAATCACACCATGGCACATGAAAGAAAGAGAACACTGAAACTAAGAATCTTAAAAATGTTACGCCCGCTTCCTTCACAACACACACACACACACACACACCAAAAAAAACCCACAGGAAAAGCTGCTGGCTCTAAGACAAAGGACTGACAAAACAGCTAGAAATAAAGGATGAAGACAAAAGGAAAAGAGAAGAGGCTGGGGTCAGGGTTTAGAAATATGGCTCCCACAAGGAAGGAAGCGCCATACTCTAAGAGCCTTAAATTGCATGAATGTAAAACAACAAGATGGAGAGGAAACACTCAGGCCACCAGATCATTTTTATGAATTCAGTAGAGCAACATGTTGACTTCTCTCTGTGCGCCTCTCAGTAGGCCTCTTTCTGTGACAAACCCGCCCTGGTTCTCACTACACCTCTGCAACCAGGATATCCTGTCAAATGTTGATACCAACAGCTCATAACAGCTCTCTACAGCAGCCAACCGACCTCCTACTGAGGCGCGAGCCCACTATGGGGACACAGAGTCAACTCTTACAGCACTTATAATAAGCACATTTACAACAGAATCTACTGTATGTGTGTCCTTGTATCTAAATCTGCACATGCAGGAAAACGAGTGAGGCATGGGACTACAGTGCTGTGCTGAACAAGGTACAAGCCCAGCCTAAATAGTGTGTTGCGAGCAGAGCAAGCCGGCAATTGGAGGTAAACAAGTGAGTCAGAAACAATTAGAGATACTTGGATGGCATTCTGCAAACCCCTGATAATCAAAACACTGGAATATTAAGAGACGAGGACACAAAAAAACAAAAAAAACAAAAACAAAAGAAGACACTTGCAAGAGGGAAAAAAAAACAATGCAAAATTAGGCCTACAGGCACACAACTAATCCACAATGTGCATTGTGAAGGAACCTTGATATTGCCAAGTAATTACTTTCCAACGCAGCAGATTTATCAGCTGTGTAAGTATGCTCTGTCTTCATCCATTCCAAAATCATACAGACACCACATTTCCATCCCCCCACCACCACCACCCCTAAAACCATGAGGCCACAACGCTCAACTATCTTAAAAACACATCCGTTCTTTGACATTTCCATTCTTTTCTGGTTAGATGTGGAAAACCCACACCGTGTCCCATCTCGGATCAGCCAACAAGCCAACGAGCCTGTACAGTCTACTTTACTGCTCCAGACTACAAACATCTAACCACAATGTTCGTGCCCACTGGTGACACACAGGAGAGGAAAGGAGGCAGGAGAGTGCACAGAGCCACACCCTGAGGCCCAATGCATCCTGTGTAGCATGCAGAAAGAGTTAAAAAAAAAGAAAAAAAGAAAGAAAAACACTATGAAGACGCGAGGACTCACCCGGAAAACTTGACAACCAGGCGGCCCAGTAGTTTCTCTTCCAATCAACCTGCTTCTTGTACAAACAACTGCTAAAAAGAGATAGACAAGGCAGCTCTTCTCTAAGTAAGCTTAGTCTGAGTATCTGCCTGCAAGTGAGGTACCTTCAGCATCATAAACCACAGACAAAGACAACAGTTTGTGCACTGCTTTGCCTCAGGCAAAAGAGCGACCAAGTGAGTGCTGAGACAGTCAGAAGGAGGAAGTAGGCGTTTGTCGAGAAAAGAGGAAACAGGTCTGTCAGCAGAAAAAAGCGGCAAAATTCAAAGTTAAGATGACGGCAAGTAAGAAGAGATTGCTGGAGTCCAAAGTTAAATTTCTCATGTAAAGAAAGACAAACCAAACCATGCATCTGAATCATCACTGTAAATTCAAAATACACACAATTGAGCTGCTTGGATTAATTAAGGCCAGTTAAAGCTCATAAATATCTCATTAGTGCCCCCCTCCTCCAGTGCATCACTGTGAGATTACACTACTGAGGCCTTGAAGCAAGTTTGATTAGCTTACAATAAAGGCTGGAAAAGGGGTTGGGATACAAATACCTCTCTGCTCAAAAGGTAACAAAATCAGCCCAACAGCACCTATGAAGCTCATTAATCATGCTGTATCTTGTTTGTTTAATCCGCACAAAACCTGAAGTGTGAAAAGTTCCAGCACCCAGGCACGAAACAGTCCAAGGAGTAAGACTCAAACATTCTTTAAAAATATATGCAGCATACTTAGAATAAGTGTTATTACTTCATTGCTCTTACAGCCAAGTAACATTTAATGATGCATTAAACACTGCCGTTTAAAAACGGCTACAGAATAGGTGGTTACCACTACCGTCTTCACACTTTCACTTCCATCTCTAGTTCCCCACATTCACCACTGATGCAACAAAGACAGCGCCGTCTATGACCCGTGCCAGCAAAGTGAGTCAGACGGTTCGTGCTGTCACAAAAGAGCACTGATCACGAGCTAAGAGGCCAAATGCCCAAACGAAACATTTACTGTTCAGGCAGGGCGATGACATCTTCATTTCAGACTCACAGAGCTCAACAGACCATCTGTGCAAGTGTCACACAAAAACAGATGTTTACTCCACCCAGGCTGAGGTCAACTTTGGTTCGAATGAGCCTCATAAATGCAAACATCCAGGACTTTTAGTTCTGACTCAAAGTCCCGTAGAGCCTCAGAAAGACAAGTATCCAAGTGGCAAAACATTTCACAACAGTAACACCAGCGAAAACAAAACAAGCTAATAGAAACACATCATATCCTTTTTGGTTTTAGAGCATAAGAGATAGAAGACAGGGCTGCCTGCGAGTTGAAAAGTCATGGTGCTTGTTATTTTGCTGAAGCCAAACCTAAACACCACAGAGACCTGAGGAAGTGAAAAAGTTTAAAGGACCTCTGTTACTAATGACTCTTTGCTAGGCAGTGAAAAATATCTGTCTGAGCTGCACACAACTGTCTGTCAGAGAGACTGAAACAGAGTGAACAGTGCTGCTGAGTCAGAGAGCTCACTGGGGACTCTGCCCAACTCCATGTCAATGCTTTAATAATCCATCCAAACTATCCCAGCTCCCTCGCGTGTACCCTGACTCTGTGTGCCCCTTTCAGCCAGACAGACCCATCCAAGATGCTGCACCATGTCTGTCGTCAACCTTTCAAAAATCACCCCATGCCACCCCCTTCTGCACTCCTTCCACAGGCTGCTCTCGCCAAAATTCAAAACCTGTATGCTCGGCTCAAAGCAGTGAAGTCATATTTTTGATTTATAGTCAGACAGGTATAATTTGAAATTATATTTCCAAACACATGGAGCACTGGACTCTAATCCTACACACTGAGAAATGCAAGCAGAATCAGGGTATTTATCCAAACCCTGGTGAAAATACGACTTTCTGGAACATATTTAGAATATAGATGGAGATATTTCATGATGTTCTGCACTTGCTGGTACTGTGACAAAAAAGAATTCAAAGTGACCACAGCTGTTGTTCTCTATGAACATGGATCAAACTGCCAACTGTTAACAGCCAGCCTACAAGTGATGAGTGGGTGATACCAAAAAGCGGAGTATCAAGTCTCTTGTGGAGACTTGACCTGCTATGTTTACACGTATGTTAGTTGTTGTGGTTTTAGAAACGCAATCAGCAGATCTAAAAAAAAAAAAAAAAAAAGAAGAAGAAGAAGAAAGAAAAAACATAAACATCTTTTTGAGTCAGTGCAGGAGAAGCAAGATCGCTGTTTGGTCAGAGTGCTAAACTGGCTACAGCTGTCTGTCTCGGCTGTTTGTTGTTCCAATCAGAAGGTATTCAGCCTCAGTGTGCAAGACTGGTTGTGCTGAAGCAATATTTGAAAGAAAAAATGCGAGACATAATTACTCCTAACAAACATGAAGGACTGAGTATTTCAAAATCACATATTATTGGCTGGCTAGTGTGTGTAAGCAAGTGTAGCAGTGATTTGGAGGCAATTGTTTGATTTACAAGGAATGAAAAATTAAAATATAAGCAGCAATAAGACAGAAGTGTATACAGAATATAAGAATATAATGTAATGTGTAATTTCCTGTAGCTTAAACCAAAGAAAGAATCTTATTAAGAAAAATAAAAATTCTAGTATCACCTGAAACATGGTCTCTCTTTTTTGCCTCATTTTGGCTATCTTTGAACTTTAAAGCCACAGTATGGATCTTTTCTCTAACATTTTTTTGCTGAAATATGCTCCAAAATATTTCTTAATGTGGAGAGGTGCTGCCAAAGGCTTTTGTGACCCAAGCTCATTAAACAGCCTGGCAACAGTGCAGAGATATTCCCTTCTAAATTTCTTTGAGCGTGCCTCATCCTTCTAACCCATCAGAGGAAGCCAAAGTCAGGGGTGGGAGCTCACAGCTGTCAATCAATATGTGAATCCGCTTCTGCTGGAAGATATATATGTAATTATTTACATACTTAGCCATTCTCAGTTACAGTCCAGAAGCTTGTTTAAGATGTTTATTATCATTGTAACAACAGCCTGACTACTAATGAAAATAAATGTTTATTATTTTTGTTTGTACTATTCAAGAACGACTCAGTCAGCTGTGGCCCTGATCCTGGCCCACATTACTACATTTGCTGCTAATGTTGGTGATTCGGGACTTTGAGCTTATGAGTGCACTCAACTCTAAATGGCTCTAGATAAAACCCCAAATGTAAATGCAGATTTTGAATATCAAACACCTGTTGACGTCATTTGGTTTTGTGACCCCTCTTTCCCATTTTTTTCCCAAACACAAAATGAATCTGCACATTCCTACAGTCAGCTTGCACAGGAGGTTGTAAGGTAAAGCTAATTCCACAACACCTCAGGGGATCATCTATTATTCAAAACCACACTGAAATTTATTCCACTTAATGAGGAGTAACATGCCTTACTTATAATCATCAAACTCAAGAAGTCATGGTCCAAGCATGTGTTACAATCGATTACTGCAGACAACAGAAATCTGGGCCACATTTTAGTTTCCAAACTGCACATCATCATGCGAAACAACACCTCACAAGTAGGTGTATGATCACACAATATCCTGCTTCCCAAAACAACCCAAGCTCTAAAAATGGAACGGTAACTGTCTCCTCTGACCTTGTTCACAAAACAACTGCCTGTGGCTGGCTGCTAAGCTAACATATGCTAGCTGTCTTCATGCAAATGATTAAACACAAGCTATTAGCCTGGAGAAATACAGGGCCCCGATACTGCCACATTGAATAGGATACTGGGAGAGAGGCAGAATTCGTACTCGTTAGAGACTGAGGAGGAAGTCTGAACTGGATGAGATTTACCAGGGGAAACCTGTAATAAAATTATCATGGACCATATGTTATGGCAGCAGACCATTCCTACTGAGCACAAGATCTCCACTGAATTACAGTTTGGAGTCCAGATCATCATCATCATCATCATCATCAACACTCCTCTTATGCTGGTCTGCAAACCATCAAAAACAAACAGCAATGCCGGATTATACTACAGAGATGTCACTTCAAAAGAAGCATCATGAGAAGTTCAGAGTTTTACAGAAACGAGACATGTATGTGACGTGATTTGCTTCCTTTATTGTCTGGAAAAAAAAGGACAAACGTGACAGTTAAAAACAGACTTCCCCACTAACATACAGTCTAATTCGCACCTTTCATCAGTCCCATTCTGCAGTGAGGACCACAGAGGCAAAGCTGCACAACCTGCTAGCTGCAGCAGCTACTTAATTGGACCATACACTCCTTGGTCTATCTTACTGCATGAAATGTCAAGTTGAGTTACACTGTTAGTTTGGTCTCACTGCCCACGGGTTGTGCAAGCATCCTCTTATTATCCTCTGTGATAGTTTACAATAATAATAATGATAATAATAATTGGGACACAGCCACACAGGCTAATGTGCTGCTGACTCCTCGCTTGTCTCACAGCAGTTTCACACAACACAGGTTTAGTTGAACACAGATTAAACCTGTGCGTATTGCACAGCAGATACATGGCAAAAAAACAGCCAGCTTACACCGACTTACTGATTATGCTGGTGTAATAAGTAACTGGTTTAGAACATACTTTGTAAAAATTTGGATGTTTTATGCTTTTTATTTGTTCATCTGTTGTGATCAGTGGTGTTAATTACCCACATCCTTACACTATCTGTGCACAGCAACAGTCAGCAAAGCACCAGCAGGATGCATACTCCGATCATCAAGCCTTTTTCCCTTTTCTTCTTTCCCTCATCTGTAATGAAGCAAGAAAAACTGAAAAAAAAAATCTAAAGCCAAAGGGAGCAACAAACTCCTCTTACTTCTAAAGCTCACAAATTTGACATATCTTTCAACTTTCGAACAGATTAAACAAATGAGATATAACATGTTATTTAGAGAGCCTTAGAAGTACTGGTAGGCAAATTTTGTTACCTTTTAATAAAGGCAGGCTGGCATTTTGTCTGTGTTTCTACTTTTTATGCTACGCTGAGCTAACTGGCTGCTAGACATAACTTCATATTTACCATTCAGATATGAGAGTGGTATTGATCTTCTCACCAAACTCTCAGCAAGAAAGCAAATAAGAGTATTTCCCAAAATGTCAAACTATTCCTTTCAGTAAATATTATTATAAGAATGACAGAAAACAGGTGTGCATAAGTAAGTAGTATTAAAAAGACTCAGTGACTGAGAACGCAGAGCAACAACCAATGTGATCTGATAAAGTGGGGGAAAGCACAACAAAGTAGCCGTGCTTCGTCTGAAATTCAGCCAGCACTGATCACTAATTAAGGTGGAATGTTTGGCGTTTAAAAGCCATTTGCCATTATCTCATTATCAACATCATGACTTATGATGATGACTGAATTCATTTGGATGTTTATCTGAATGTATTTGGTGTTTACAGCATCCAACATCCGAGTACTGAACATGCTGAGGAGTGAGCGGACAAACACGGTGACACAATATTCACAAATGAGTTTCATCGCTGTTCCCAGATCAGTCTCAGCTCATGATATTTTGGGATATTTAAGTGCTTATGAAACACTACCTGTACCATTAAAATACCCCGGTGTGTATATTTTAATCCTGTGCACTTAAAGCATGTGTATTCAAGAGTGTTACGTAAGGTGACTATTACACATGTTGTTTTTCCTCCATTGCCTCGCTAACTGAAACACAATAGGCTATGTGCTCTGTTCACTCACACACAATCTCTTTTCTCTTTAGATTTAAAAATAACATGCCATCCTCCCCCATTACATAACTCAATATCAGTCAGCATCAAGGTCGGCAGCGAGAGCTTAAAAACAGAAAAGAGGAGCACAATTAGGTGTTTACCCTGGAAGCCTTTTCACTGCCAGTTAGAAAAAGAGCGTGTGTGTGTGTGTGTGTATGTGAGAGAGAGAGAGAGAGAGAGAGAGAGAGAGAGAGAGAGTGAGAGAGCCTTCAGGCTCAGTGAGTCACTGACAGTGTGACCTTCTGCTCTCAGGCTTCGCAGTCCTGTTGGAAACAGCCTATCCAGGTCAAACACCCACTCTCCATGGCGTATTTCTTCCAAACTGACAGATATAGGAGGGCTGAGTTATGGAAACACTGTCTGATCCAATGTTGTCTTCGAAAGTCGATTCAAACTCGGAAATTCCCGCAGCAGAGGGAAACACGAACATTGCACGGGTTGCTGGATTCTAGCTGTGATGAGAGTAATCAATGTACCATGATGTGTGCGTGCTGACTAGTGCAATTAGCAAATTGACATTAGTATCTGTTTTAGCTCTATTATAGCTGACTGAGATCCATAGGAATAAAGATTTACTGCATCATAAATGCAGCTACAGTCACCATGAAAGACACCACACGGTCACAATTTCCTCCCAAAAATTCTGAGCACTCCACCACCCGGCCATTCTGATCTCCACCAGAAAGCTTTTACAGACCTCAGATTAAATTCTCAGGCTGATAACAGAGGTTTCTAAACCTTAAATTACCTCAGCTTAACCAAGAGGAGAGATGCGGGTTAGGGAGATAAAAAATGTCAGCTATGCTATGTGCGTCCCCTGCAGACTCCACAGAGACTGGTCTGGCTGCAGGCCCGTGGGGTCTTTGGCGTAATCAACTTACATAGCTGGGCCATTAGGGTGAAGCTGGAAAGAGGAGTCTGGATATTTAAAGGAGCAGACAGGAATCAGTAATGCGAATGCTCTTTAATACTCAAAATAGCAGCAGTGTGTGGACAGAATCATCATGCAGACTATGGTGGGGATTCAACCAAGCATTTATTATCCAGTCTGACACTGGTAGTACGTTATAAAGATATTTCTTATTAATGAACAGTGAAATAGAAAAACCCATGAGGTTTCAGCTAACAAAGGAAAAAAAATACTTCTAAATTGCCACAGGCTCGTGGTTTGGAACCTTGTATGTTCTGTAAACTGAGAAAGTCACATGTCAAACAAAAGGGTATCAAAGAAATAGTTGGACATTTTAGGAAAATACGCTTATTAGCTTTCTTGCCAGGAGTTTTATGGAAAGACTGATATCACTCTCAGATCTGTTTTGTTCACTAACATGTTGCATCTCGTTTGTTTAATCTGAACAAAAACTTAAATGTTAAAAGACAAGTTGCCAGGCAACATCATGGAGACTCAAGGAGGTCATTGCACCCAACCAACAGTCTGACTCATAACCCCTCGTAACACCACTTTTTGTGGTTGTTACACTTTGGTGTACTTGAGCTTAAAAATCAAAGTACTCTTTTTTAATACTGCCACATAGGGAAATAGAAATGATCGAAGATTGGTAAGAAAAGAAAGAAAAACACACTGTTATCTTAAACTGTACCAATGTTTTTCATCAAAAGCAAAACTTGTAGACAATTTTTTGATGCCATGAAATATCAAACAAGCGCTAAAAACTGGAGCAAGCTCAAGAGAGTCGAGAGAAATGACACAAAAGTGAGCCTTGTTTCCAAAGACACAACAGTTTGTGATGTGGAAAAACATCAAAGTGTAATTCTTCAAAAGCAGCAGAGAGTGGTGGGGTGGCGGGGGGACACAGGGAATGGTTTGACTAGAGCTTCCCCCCCTGACTGATCACTGCAGAACACAATGATTGGAGCCTCTGGAGGCCACGCTTCAAGGAACAAGCCTTCCTGAAAAACTTCAGTGGACCCCTATCTGTGTACGTGTGTGGGGGGCCGGGTATGTATAGAGGGGATGGGTAGGGACCACACAAAAACCCTGCCAGGTCACGTGAGTGAGGCGGGGATGAATGGTGCTTCTTGGTATGTCAGACAGGGAAGTCATGGAAACAGGTCTATAGTCCCATTGTTTAACCATGAAGCCTGAATGCATGTGTGTGTTGGAAGAGGCAGAAGGCGTTGTGGCATCAGGAGGGACCGGCACAGCATTCTTCATTCACGAGCAGAAAAAAAAAAAAAAAAGCCTCCATAATACACTGACCTTGACTACTCTAACAGAGCAAAGAGCGCATCCGAGAATCTCGCTCACACCTCCTCTCATTTCAAGTGAGCGTATTTTAGAGAAGGCTAAACAACCACATAAACATAAACTGCCTTTTGTCTATAAAAACACTGACACAGTTATAAAGGCGGGCCGTCGGTTAAAAAAAAAAAAAAAGACATTAAGCTATAACTAGCTCCAGTTTCCACATTGTGTAACTAAACAAACCATGTTACTGCAGGGCAAATCAATAACTCTTCTCCTACACAGCATCATGACAGGCATGTTTTATCCACCACATGCCTGATAGTCTGGCTCATGCAAACTCTGCTACGGAAATAAAAAATAATCCTTACAAAAACAGCAATTGGAAAATCAAATTGCTTTCCCCTCAGTCTAAAAAAAAAAATCAGTTATGAAAAGGTATAAATTCTTTAAAACATCCACACTCGTTCACTATGTTTGAACTGGCTCCTGCCATTCAATTCAGCTGGGTCAAGCTCAAGTGTCTTTCAGTCTGACCAAAGGTTTAGCGTTTAAAAAAAAAAAAAAAAAAAACAGAAATCCCACTTCCTCAAAGTGCTAAAATTACACCCGAGACAGCAGAGGAGAAAAAAACAGAAGTACCAGACAAAAGGTTATTATGGAAAAGATGGGCACACAACCACAAGCATATGCGCAAGCAAAGGACAACAAACATAAAACTGTTTTTTATATTCTCCTCTGTGGTGCGTCTCATTCATAAAACGCAGACAGTGGTTATCACGTCCCAGCTAACTGAATACACTACTTGAGGGATCTTCGCCTCCCTCAACTGGATTATCACTGTTCATGAGGAAGATAATGTTGGTGTGGCCTCTGTGTGCTAATTGAAATCCAAACAGCATGTGCTGTGTGAAGTTATACACACACACACACACACACACACACACGCACACACACACACACACAAACCCACAAACCCACGAACCCACAAAAAGCGCAGCAGAGCACTGTGCCGACCAGGCATGAGTCGTGTTCAAGTCCCAAAATAAAAGCAGTTGGGGATTATGCAAGAACAATACTGTAGCTAAAGGATTAGTTTCTCTCATTTTAGAGAGAAAAGAGAACTTTTCTGCCCAAGAGCATGGACAGTACGGCAGAATATGGTAATTACTCTGAGTGTTATGCTTCATATGTTACGGTGCACATCTTGTTAAACAACTTTCTTTCCAAAATGAATGGATGGAGGAAATGTAACTGAAGTGGAAAATGCTGGTACAACCTCCATACCATATGTGAATGAGATTTTTGTACTCCACTGCATACTATATGTTTTAAATTTTTGGACTTGCTGTGTTTAAATTTGAGTTTTCAGATACTTAAAAAATGTTGAGTATATGAAATTCACTTTCATATACTTGACAGCTTATTTGGAGCTATAGTTCAACTGAGGTTCAAAAAGTGGGTCTTCTACCCACACATCATCTTCTAAGTAGAGAAATTACAAGGGCATTCACTGTAAAGAGTGCCTTACAGAAAAAGATGAAAAAAAAAATCTGTTTTTAAATTGCACTTTAATGTGAGGTATTGAAATGCAGAGCCTGAGTGAGTACACTTGATGTTGTAGCCCTCATTGATGCTCGTTGAGAGGACTGCAGCATCACGCCCCTGCAGACATGTCTAAAGTAAGGCTGGGTACTGAACTTTGATGCTATTGTGGCACCGACTGAATTGCTCAGATACTATCGAGAATTGAAAAATGCCTTGTCATTTGGTGCCTAAGAAGTAAATCTCATCAGCGTCAGTGAGCCGATAAGCATTCAGCATGATTGTACCAAGATCTAATAATGGTGGTGACTGACTTTCTAACGCAACATTACACAAACACAGGCATGCATTTTTACATACTGATATTCTGTTGGCAAGTTCAAGTAACGATACACACTAGCTGTGATGTCCTAAAATCATCCTGGTACGTACACATCTTCAGCTTGGATTTATGGTGAGAACAGATAAACTTAAAACCTTTCAGGAGGAGAATTTGAAAAAAGTCTTCTAGTGTCAAACACTAGAAGACTGTATTGTCTGATCACATTTGAACTGATTGATCCACAATCCCCCATGACCCTTTAGACAAAAAAAACTTACTACTTGATGGACTAAGAATTTTCATGTAACTGTCCACTGCAAAGTCATCACAGCTACAAATACAGTCTTAGTGGGGTTTTATACTAAAAGGTTAGTGGTACGCTGATGAGTAGACAGCTTTTTCAGACCTGCTTTGTTACATTATAGGAGCTTAACTCCCGCTCCTCACAGTGCTGGCAGGCCCGGCATGTGCTCCATCGAGTTAAATGGGATTTGAAGGATTGGGCATCCCGGGTCAGGGAATTTCCGTTGCAAATGACTGCTGAGCCACCAAGACTAGGCTTTTTATTTTGTTCAGCATGTAGATAAACATACACAGCCAGGATTGCTTTCAGATGGTTTCTTATCGGGGACACGCCTACAGTCCTACACACAGGAAGACAGTGTATATATACTGCAAAATGTTTGCATTGCAAAATTTCCCATTAAACAACTCTGATGCAGAGAAAGAGTTTCTGGGGCTTTTGGTGCCTTTGGTTGTGGTTGTATAAACATGCTGTGCTCCAAAGATGCCAAAACTTTGCTTGCAAAGTTTTTAATGTCATCATTATCTTTGAATCCAAAGTTCAACACAGCCCTTTTCTTTTTTTTTTTTTGGGTCCAAGCGCAATGTTTTTGTCAGAAATAGGGCTGGATAAATGTTACTCTTCTTCTTCTTGCTAAAAAATTAAGCAGTAAGTTTTCTTTGATTCTGACTCATTTTGGTTTGTTTTTCTTTCATCTCTCTCACATCCACATTGCTGTCATTTTTGTTTCCAACCCTTCTGGCAGTGGAACCCTTGTCCTATGGTGTAACACAGTTTTGCCATTTGCTTTTGTAACTTGGGGAGGAATTATGAGCGTTTGGTTTGATGCAACAGAGCTCCCTGCTGCTTCCTACAAACAGTGCACAATCATTTTCATGACAGATGGAAACTGCATAAAGGCATAAAAAAAATATAAATAAACCATTAATACCAGAGCTTAAGAAACACCAATATCAGTCTCTCAGCCAGCTCCCAGCTAAACTTTAAGCTGTCTGTATTGCTGAAGTGAGCTGATGCTGAGAGGTCCGATACTGCAGGTGGCACTGACCAAGGTGGCGCCAGACTCCTCAGCTTTCAATTGATCAGTTAACATAAAGATGAAAAAATTAAATGAATTGCCGATGAGATATGAATCCAATTTTTTTTTTTTTTTTTTTTAAAAGGTGGCTTATGCAAAAGCAAAAAACCTGGAATGAATGTACCCTACATAAAATATAATCTGAAGATGTATGAATGCTCTTTGCCTGCCTGCTGACAAATGCACATTACTCCTTAGCCCTGCAGGTCTTTTTATTTTGCCATCTCTCGTGTGGAATAACACAACCCTTTACAGCGTGTGACATTTCTGTGCTATCGATAATTTGGTCTGCCACGAACTGCAACTGCAGTGCTGTACAAGTCATATACATCCCTTAATGGAAACGTGGTCTCCACTTAGATAAATTCAATAGCTCAGAGGATTACCATCTCCACTGGAGTATGTAATAACCAAAAGGTCATATCATCATCATAACTCAACAAACCATAATCCGCCGTCGCCACTTTAATGGCTTTTAAAGTGTGTCAAGGCCCGAATAGCAGCTACCAGTAACGTTTTTAATGAACCTGCCCTCCTCTAAAGTGCCAGTCTGCCAGTCATTCTGCCCAGTTTTGAATGCCGTGTCACTCTATCCCCTGTTGGGTTGTGCTAGCCTAGATCGAGATGTGCGAAGAGCCTGAGAACATTTGGGATTGATTTGTGGCTATTTTTACTTGTCCTACTTGAACTAAATGGTTCAGATACTCAGAGGAAGAAGTCAGGTGCTGAAAAGGCTTATTGAACTCTTAAAAAAAATAAAAAACATTGGAAAGCTAAATGGTGGTGGAAAAGTGAACACTTCAGTGTAGAGCTTTCAGGAAAAGAAAGAAAAACACCTTTTAATAGTTGAGAGGAATAAGCTATAGAGGACATCCTCCAACCATTGGTCTATTATTTAAAGGCTACTGACGTTCTGGGGAGTGAAAATTAATGTGCTGGGAAGGATAAATGCCCATGTGAAAAAACACACACACCGGATAGGTTTAACAAAAGTGAGGTGGTAAAAGCTGTCTCAGATGACCTTGCACTTTGATCAACTCAACGAACAAAGTAGCAGAATTTCCTCCAGAGGCCACGCAGGACTGCTGCACGCATGCAGGGCTCCTCTCCACCGGAGCAAAAATTACTCCTCTTATTAAACCATAACTCAGGAGAGAACACAGGCCCTCAACAACACTCATTACCTAAGCATACAGCAAACAGGCTACTGTTCGATGTTGCTGGCGCTACAATTATGTTAGCACTGATGACTGTCATCACAAGCGTAATAAGCGCTCTACAGGAGCACTGACATTACGGGAGATGGTTCTGGGCTCTCTTGTGGAAATCTCCTGCTGCCGTTGCCAGCTCTCTGCGGTGTAGAGTCATGCAAACACACACAGACACACAGACACACAGACACGCACACGGGCAGTGGAGAAGGCTAATGTAAAGCTCGACTGTGTGTCTTGGTCTAGGTGCTGTGAAAGGATTCAGTCACTTCACAGATCAGGCATCTACTCGCTGTGACTGGCACAAGTGAGTGGGAACAAAGGAGTCACTGTGGCTGTCACACACACTCCTCGTTACGCTCACCCTTTGCTCTGCCAGCTGTCTCTCTGTCCCCTCCCACAGCCCCCCTCCCCCCCCAGCTGTGGCTATACATCAAGCAGCCCTTAATTCCACGCACACATACAAAGACACACACTGGGACACATGTTTCGGGTGGCTTCAGGACCTGGCTTCACCGAAACACTCTCTCCCTCCCTGCTGGGTGCTCTTTGCCTATCCGCCAAACTGACTGACTGGCTGACTTACTGCACTGTTGGAGGCACAATGTTATTCACCAACCACCAACGGCTCATCAGTATCACACCACTGCACACAGCCACAACGCATGAGCTCATGCTTGCTACGAATAATACACTGGAGCTGTTTTCAAAATATTTTCCATGTATGTCATTTTTTTTGTGCCTTAGAGCACTGTCTTGCAGATGCTTGTTATTGTTCTTTTGCTCTTGCTCCGAGGCTCTTTGCCCAACCTCCACTTCACTCATGCCACACCCTTTGACCACAACAGCCTCCCCACACCACCACCACCCCCCTTTCCTGACAGATGCCCCATGCCCACTTTTTTGGGCTCACCCTTTAATTTACTAACCCCTAAGCTCTGCCCTCAGCCTCCTACTCTCCAACTCCACTGCCTTCCCATTATTTATTTATCCCCCACGTTTTTTTTTTTTTTTTTTTTTTTTTTTTAACCATATGCTACACCCCTCGCTGTGTTTACCCAATGACAGGCCCCAGCCCTGCCTGGTTGGTCAGTCACGAGCCAGCGCTGATGCCAGCTCGGCCTCCACCCTAGCGGTGTGGTGACTGCCGCTGCTTCAATACTTTCATCCCTTCTGCGTGCCCAGCCCGAGCCCTGCAAAGCCACTCATTGGGGCCGTGCTTGTGGCTGCCTTATTATTGTCAAGTTATAGTACAACTGAGGGAGGGGCTTCGCTTGTGGTACAGAGCCAGTGACAAGAGCTGAAATGAGGCTGAAGTTCGGCTATTTATAGACTGGGGCATAGGATTCAAACTTGATTTTTGTTTCCTTTTATGGGTTAATTGCATGTAACCAGCATTTATGTGAAACAGAGAGAGAGGGAAAGAAGAGGGAAAGAAAAACACAAGTGGAGGGCATTCCTCAGGCCAGGGTTTCATTGCTGTGGGTACGATGTCATTGAAATGATGTAATCAGTGCATAGCAGCCCCCCATACATCTATTCAACAGAGTCCATGGAAACAGACATCAGACTCCACATGTTTCACTTGTCAGCCTGTTCTGTAATTGATACTGAAAAACGTTAACGACTAACCACGCTGCATCGAGTTTTGGGGTCATGCCTACTTCCTGACCTCGCTCTTCACACTTACGACAGGAAACGGTCGAGTGGTTCACCTGCAGATATCGGCAGGATGTGTCACCGCGGTTGCTCAAGGTTTCTTCCTGTTAAAAGGGAGTTTTTTTTCATGCCACTGTCGCGTGCTCTGGTGCTTGCTCTGGGGTCAGGCTCTGGGTCTCTGTAAAGCGCTTTGAGATAATTTTGATTGTGGAAGGCGCTATATAAATAAAACTGAATTGAAAAGTTGCTCTTCTTGGAATTAGCTTGCACTTGAAACCTCTCTTACTTTTGTACATAAACTTTCACCACACATTTAAAGACTTTGTGCATCTAGTAGCTCTTGCGTTATTGTAAAAATGCCCTTGGTATTTCCTGTGCCTTTCTTCCACAGAACTGCCTGGGATGGAAAATGAAGCAAGACAAGTCGGACACACACACACACAAATACAAACACAGAGTGTTAAGCTTCCCCTCCAGACAACAAAAGAACAGACACAGCAACAAGCCCCGGAGGCAACATTAAACCCAGCTAGTCTGCCACTACAATACCCCTCTTCTCTCTATAGAGAGCAAATGCTGAGCCCAACTGAGCTGAGCTGTACCATGTTATTCTTCGGTTTTTAGCATAGCTGGGAATAAGATAAGGGCTACGGCACAATGACAACATGTAACATCCACAGGAAATGGAAAACACTGATGTGTGGCCAGAACAGACCAGCCAGAGTGACACCGGGGTAGGCATTTGGTTTACAGATGGGGAATCTGCTCAGGCAACAAACAGCAACAGAATCCAGAGCTCATCACAATGGCTCGACTGAGTCTGAGAGACAACAAAACATTCCTTGATGTTTGTTCTCAGACAGAGAAAACCTGTATCTGTAGACACAACAACACCGCTGGCAGGAATGACAAGAAGCAGGAACACTGATAAGGAGAAAACAGAAAGAACAGTCAGACCGTTCGTCCTGGGTGTCTTCACAACAAAAATACTACTGCTACTTTTTGACTACACTTTTTTTTTTTTTTTAATGAAGTGATCAATGGCCTCATAAATTGCTGTAATTACTCAGTTCTGCCTCATAAGGCAGAAAAGAGCCAAGTAAAAGGGTTGGTGATGTGTCTGTATGTGTTTATGCGCATCCATTAATACATGCCTGATATGCCTAATAAGCCAAACAGCCTTGGAAATGAACAGAAACAAATTTAAAACCTCCATTTTCTTCATGCCTTCAAACAAACATTATGGACAGAAAATAGACACAAGGATCTGACTGACAGTGAGGGCAAGTTGAGAGAGATATCCACGAGCTCTTTGGTTAAGCTTCTCAAAGCGCTTCACCCGCTGACCTGCGTCTGCTTTGACAGCATCAACATCCCGGTGGCCAAGACTTTGGTCGGCCTAAAGGAAGAAGAAATCTTCTTCAGCGGTTATTTTCCCAGCCACAGATCACATTTACTTGTTGCTAGCTGGTGATGAAAGGCAGCGTCAGGGTGTGAGGGTGATTATGGCTCGTTTTTAATGGATGGTTAGAGCCAACAGAAACTCACCTCAGGCTGCTACTGAGCTCAAAAGTAGCAGCAGGAGAGTTAACCACTGGAGCTTTGAGCAACTCGATCTTTTCCAGATGCCCTGACAAATGCTGCTGCTCCTGGTTCAACGTGTGGGCAGTGAAGGCCAGGAGCTGGGCAGTATGTATAGGCAGAGCTGTTTGGATGGAAAGCTCTGGTGAGAACATGGAGATGAAGGATGACGGCAGAAACAGTAACAGAGGGATGAGAATGCAAAAATAAAATGATTAATGCAGAAAAAGGCGCATCAGCTTGCAAAGCCTTAGATGGGAAAGGTGAAGACAGAGAAAGTCCAAGAACAAGAGTAAGAGCGAGAGAGGGAGGCAGCCCCAACATGAAGTAACACACCCTTAATCCTCGCAGTTCCCCAGCCGGAGAGAGCACGAGCGAGCGAGCTGGTGACCTTGGCATGTTAAGAGAGGCCCTCCACTCCTCCTCAGTCTCCTCTCTCCAGAGGTAGCCTGGACTATCCCATTTGAAAACACTACCACGGCACATTGCGGCATCGTGACAGAATGGGTTCACATCCTTAATTTCAGCCCATCCATTAATTATGCAACACGTTTAGCTATATGTAATTCCATCTCTCTCTTCAGTCTACTCTCAAGTCCTCCTAACAGAAATAACTTGAAATGAATGAGCTTGTAGCCTGTCGGGAAAGCAAACAGGTCGGGAAAGTACCAAAGGGAGTTACTTTCTATAAAAGGTGTTCTCGTAGTGAAGCTTGTGAGGCAGCAGCCCCATCAAAATGATCAAAGACACACACACAGTTACACATTTTGCCAGTGTCCTCTGAGCAGGTACTGCTTCCATTCCAGTCACAGCTGGGAATAAATCAAGACTTAAAGTCATTTTCTAACCAATACATAAATCAAAGAAAATTGAGACTCTGCAATCACTGCTTAAATTGATTCTTAAAAACAGAGAAAGAAGAAGAGAGATGGAGAGCACAAGCAAACAAGGAAAAGATCGAGAGAGAAATAGAGCATGTTGACAGTAAAGTAAGGGCAAAAATAAGTTTGTAGGTTTCTTAGAAACAGCGTCGGCGAACCCTCTCCTCCACCCATATCGAGCAAAACAACAGGCTACTTTTATTTCCGGTCCACCTCACTGTACCTCCAGTCACCTGTATGTCCTGTCCACTCTCATCAAGGGACGGCGTTGACAAGATCATCCTTGTGTGTGTGCAACTGTGGCACATTGGGCCCAACCTCTGATTGAACCCTGGCTTTAACTTGTGACTCATAGCTCACAAACACATACACACACACACAGATACAGACAAGATCAGTCAAACCTTTCATTTACTTGGGGGGGTGGGGCACTTCCAATGGCCGCCCTGATCCTTCAGCATCATATCCTCAGAGATATTAATTAATGTAACCTATATTCTCCATGAAAATGAGTCCATGCAGGGGGGTAAAATAGCATTTAGTAAAATCCCATGAGGCTCTTCTCTGGACAAAAAAGTGTGAGGCTAATGTGTGCGTTTGCTGCTCATTTCCTTATTGTAATGCCAGTGTATTATGTTGCTCTTGGGTTTTCTGTTTCAATTCCTTGTCCTTAACATAAGGACATTATGAACTGTGGAAATTGCAGTAAGCAAAGTCTGTAGCATTTAAAAAAAAAAAAAGGCACATAAAGAGCACCAAAAGTCAGCCAAAGAGCCCTCAAGGACTTATCACTTCACACTTCACCAAAGTAGTCTTTAAATCCATCTTGATAGCTGCTCAAAGGGCCTTCTAAAACTTTTTCCACACAGCGCAGTAGTAGTTCCCCTTTAATGAGTTTACATCAATTACAAGTTGAAGGTAAAATAAATCTGCCAGAAACTGTTAGTGCTTTTAATATGGAGGTGCCTGTGACCTTTATCTGCACTCCACTCCTCCTACTTTGTTACTGTAATGTAAGGGAAGCAGAGCATTAAATCTAATTTCCTAATTTGGTTGTCATGTGCTTTTTTCCCACCTGAGTATCCTTCAGCTGGTGTGCATGTCTTATCTGGTTTCTTAACAAAAATAAACTGTGGCATTTGAATTTCTTCCCACAGCAAACAAGCATCTTAAAGCACAACACAAAAGCTCAGGGTGATATGCCACTTCTTGCCTGCCCTTATAATCTGATACAAATAATTTGGTTTTCAGTTAGCCACTGGCTCACAGTTCATAAACTTTCTGTTCGATATACAGTGTGAAAATTTTAACAACACTGCAGCAATGCAGCGATCAAGTGACTGAAAAAGAACACGCACACACATAAACACACACACAGTTCATAAATATCCCTCTCCACTCTTTCCATGGGTCTAACATCAAACAGAAAACTCATTACCACATCAGACAAAAACTTCCATGAACTAATGGCTCAACATTTCTGTAGATGCCAAAAGTCAAGTGCACACTTTGGGGAAAGCAGTGCTGAAAACTGGGGCACCTCCATGGACTCACGCTCAATTAAGACAGCGAGTGTGACACTGTCAGGGGAAGCATCCATCATAGAACCTACAGGGATTCACATTCACACCTCTGATCCCATCGAAGCCACTGAGATCGTGGAGGGAATTAGCAAAAATCCATGTAAGTGATGAACGATTATTGGTGGACCACCAGATCACGTTTTCACGGACAGGAGCAAAGAAGAAACATAGCAATGGATGAAAGAAAGGATGGCTGGATGGATGGATGGATGAAGGGACGTATCGATGGAGTGATGTACAGGTAAAAGGGAGCGTGACAGCAGTGATAAGTGAAGACCCATACTATTACACACCTAAAGGGCTGGGAAACGCAAAGACGTGCATAGAAAAGACAGCCAGACAGACATGCATAAGGGAAAAGCTATAATTAGGCTACAGCTGAAGAAAACCTGTGTTTAGAACCTGGGTCATCCTGACACACCGGCATGCAGCTACTGTGAAAATGATGCCGGCAAGCCTTGGAGGAAAATAAAAACTGACACAGCAACACAACACTGAAATCCTGTGAATCTCTGCAGCACTTGTGCATACATGCCATAAATCATACCCTCTGTGATATTAACACTCGTGACACATTCGCACAGTCCTACTACATCAGCTGCATACAGTGTAGCAGACCCTAACACCCACTCACACATGGGCAATCTTTACAGAAGTACCCAACTCTAAAAGTAACGTCAGCTCAAGCCTCTCACACAGCTGGAGTGGGGATATACTGGGTTGACTGAGAGACTATGTAACCATTTATCACATTGGGTCAGTGGGATCAGAGGCTGAGAGGCTCTTAGCTGAGAGATGCTAAAAACCACAAACACACAGACTCGCACAGAGCGGGAGAGAAAGCTAACCTCTCACTCAATATTTACAGAGCTCTGCGGCAGTACCACAGCTGGAATGCAGCGGGCAGAGCGAGCACACAGAGTGAACCATATCAGTTTCTGGGTCATCTAGGGCTGCTTCACTCCGCATAAAGTCTAGACTTGTACAGAGAAACACGCCCGCGGATGATCGCCGCTTAAACTGATTCATATTCTAAGAATGGATGGACTCTGTGCCAGAGGAACAAAACATATACGGTTTTAGAAGCGCGGGGTAAAAGGTTGCAATGCATTCATGAGTGTATTCCCTTACGCAACCACTAAGGGATCACAGTTCGTCATAAAACAATATGCTTTTTTTTCATCAGTTTTTCTTATTTGTTGCACTTTTTCACAAGTCAAAGAGCTGCTTGGCTCTGAAGTTAGCCACAGGCAACAATCAGCAAACTAACTAGAATAATATGACAGCAGTACCGATGAGATCTCTCCTCACCCACCTATGTCTGTCTGGCTGTCTGGCACCTTCCCTTTGCACCTTCAGTACCTACCTGCTGTTTTAATTAACTTTATACCACGGGGAGCAATTATGCAAGGCAACACTCATCTCATTTGGAACTGCAAATTAATCTAACCTCAAGCGACCGAAGGACAGCCGTACCAGTGTGTGCAAGCAAGCAAGAATCCCATTGCATTAAAATGGCAAGGTGTTTTTTTTTCCACAACTGCACACAAAGACAAAAAAAAAAAAAAAAAAAAAAAAAAAGACAACAGTGAGATAACAGGAAACTTTATGTCCTGAAGTTTTTGGTGTCACTTTAATGTCACGATCCTGAGCTTTTAGGGGGAAAATGGGGGGAAATGAGTTCATTAAGATGGACAGATAGCAGGCCGTGTGTACATCAAGCAGAAAACAATTGACATACCTCCATTTCCCTCAGGAAGCAAGAATAGAGAGTGAGAAAATAGGAGGGGGTGCAGCAATGTGAGAGTGAGCAAATGAAAAGAAAGTGCAAGAGATGGGGATAGAAGCTAAAATGACTGAGACAGCGCAACAGCATGTGCGAAAAAGCAAGTGTAAGAGAGTAAGCTAATGAGAGATAGATAAGAAGCTGCAAGGGTGGGGGTTGGTGGAGGGGGGGGGGGGGGGGGGGGGGGGGGGTTGACTGGCAAGAGGAGAGAGAAAACACAGCTCAGAAATTGGCAAGGTTGCACTTCAGGAGGTGCTGAGAGGATGCCAAACAGTAGGCAGTGTCAAACAGATACACACACCAGGATCTCGTATGTGATGCAACTCAATGAGCGAGGGTAGGCACCAATCCCATCCTCATCCAAAAAAAAAAAAGAAAAAAGAAAAAGGAAAAAAAGAAAAAGAAAAAGTACTCTGATCTGCCTCTCCATCTCTGCCTCTTCCCACTAATCTGATTTCCTGGATTATGCTTCGGTGTTTAAAACAAAAGACCAAAGTGCTCAAGTTTAATTCCATCAGTTTATCTGGCTCACGACTTAGGGTGCAAAATAAGGCCACCGCATTTTACCGGCTCGCTTTTCGTTTACTCTTGTGATGCAACATTCCGTTTCGGTTGCTGATTTTTAAAGAACCAGTAGGAATAAAGAAATATTTATTTGGCCGAGGCAGCTAACAAGAAATGGAGGTTTGCTGTGGCTAATAAAACTTGTTTTCGCCTGCGTGTGCATTCCTTTTGACATATAGGTCCCTCAGGTGGCTGTAAAACTGCAATATTAGGCTTGTGGCACACTTCACTTATGAACTGGACAGCTACTGGCCAAAACTGAACACACACACACACACTGAACTTCACATACCAGTTTAATGGCAGAGTGCACTTAAGTTCGTGGTTTGTTCCAAAGTATGAGATGAAAATTTCATTCCTTGACTGAATCGAAAACCAAAACATCAATCTCTAACCCCCTATCAACCACAGCCTCACAGTGAAGTATTCCGCAGGAGGAGTTACAATAGAGGCCAATTCCTCACAATACATCACAAAATCTCTCAGTTTAAGGGTGACTCCCTGATAAAAACTCAGATTTTACATCAAATAATACTCAATGTCCTCGCGGAGAACTACAACAAGGACGAACTAGACAATAACCTCTAACTTTCTTCTTTGGTGACGCTCCCAGAACGGCACATAAAACCACAAACTGCCACACCATACATCCCTCGTCGTCAAGCCCTGTCTGTGTCTGTGACATGGCTGCACACGTCCCCGTGCCTCTGTATCTAGGTTATGTTTGCCTGTGTTTGTTGTCGGGTTGACACAATGATGCCGGCGTGCGTGCGGCTCGATCACAACAGGGACGTCTCTGGTGGCTAACGGGGCATGTAAATGGCCTCTCACTCTATCAGAAGCCGCCTGGAGGCTGGAGGGGAGAGAGACAGAGAGAATACGACAGCATAGCCCCTGGACCCGCACCACGACCGATGTGAGGAGGAGAGCTGAGGCACTTCTGTGTGCCAGCGCAGGCTGCCATTGCGGTCTGTCACTGGCTACATGAGCGATCAGGGAGGAAATATGGAGCAAAGGTTCTCAAAGTAGAGTTCATGGACAACCAGAGGCCCTTGAAGGACCACAGTGGGGACGAATGGGGGTCTAGTTAGTTTCAGTTTCACCCCACAGAAAACACAGGTACTGTGGGGGATCTGAGGATTCACATGTGAATCCATTCAAGATAGAGTGAATTGTTGCACTTTGTAGTGGCAAAATTTAAACTTTCATTTATTTGGCACTTTTATGCATCGACTTTGACTTTTCTGCTCACTTGATAACTAGTTTTCACATTCTCTCAACCACAGTCTGAATTGTTTAGTTGTTCCAACTGACCCAACCAGTCCTGTCATAGCTGGTAGGTTATTAGGCCAATAAATATCCAAAAATTCAGCATTACAACAATTTTCAGTCCCATTTACGTTTTTATTTTCCTCCTGAACACAAATATTTGGATATATTTCTATTAATCAAATAAAATTTATAGTTTTTCACATTAGTCGAGCTACTGCACAATCTTTCCACGTACTTCGTGATAACTTTACTCCCTAGGGTACACGTACTTCTGTTTACAAGTCACTGATGCACAGTATAAACATTTTGGGATTCTGTTAAAATAGAAGCAACAAAACCTTTTAAGAAGAGTGCAAAAACCTCTCAAAGAGAGGTCTACCGTGGTCTAATCCAGGGTTTTCATCCCTGAGAGTCAAAGGGTTGCAAGATGATACTGAGAAGTTGTGCAACAACCAGCAAGCCAGAAGCACTGTGAATTAATAAATCCCAGAAGACAACAACAAAAAAAGGACATATGCAAACTGTGTTGAAAGTTAGAAAAAATGATTTTAAAAGTGTTTAAAAACATGAAATAAGGTTTACATGAAAACTTTTGGAAAACCCCTGATGCACTGGTTCTAATAATATGAAAGTTAAGTACTAGACACAGAGACAAATGAATGAACTCTAATTTTAGAGGCTGAGTGGAGCTGCCAGATTATAATGAATCTTCATACCTTTGTTTTGCATCTTGTGGAAGAGAGCAAAGAGCTTTAATATGCATAAGAGTCTGTCTCGCTTTCTCCTTCTCTCCCCTCCGTCTTTCCTAATCACAGGCCCTACGATGGGGCCAGAATGATGGGCTGGAGTTACACACACCGCACACCGTTAAGGCAGCTCTTTAATTAGCAGTGAGGGGGGGGATTTGGGGAGGGGAGGCATCTATAAACGCAACACTTTTTTTTTTTTTTGCATCGAGCCAACAACATGCAGTGAACAAACAAGCCAGGGAGCAACAGCCTCGGCTTCTTCGCGGTAAATCTGCTGCCAAACACACAAGTCGCCGCTTAAAAACAAGCACTAGTTTCAGAAACCAGCCGTAAAATTAAAGAAAGAGCACGGAGAATGAATTTACAGACAGTTTTCATTCGCTCTCGCTGCAGTTCAGTGTGTCTGTGCGTGCGATGCTTTTATCACACATGCATGTCATAAAGAAGAACAGCGCCCCAAAAAAATAAAAATAAATAATAAAAAAAAGAAAGCCACTAAGGCCACTTCGCAGAAAAAAAAAGAAAGTAAAAAGACAGACAGGCAGATGCAGAGGCAGAAGAGAGCAAACACAGCGTTGTGTGTGTTTGCTACAGAGACGGAGAACGGGGCTCGCTGAGGCAGAGCACGGCGGATCCCAAAACAATCGCCAGTCCTCAACATTTCGCACCAAACGCGAAGGAAGTGGAGCTGAAACACCAACATTTCTGCAAGGAGAAGAAAACGTGCTTTGACAAACCTGGCGACGCGAGGACACTTCTTCCACTGAAGCGCTGATGTCCGGAGTTTGTGTGTGTGTATGTGTGTGTGTGCGTTATGTGTGTGTCACTCGGTGGTGCTCTCTCTCTCTCTCTCTCTCTCTCTCTCTCTCTCTCTCTCTCTCTCTCTCTCTCTCTCTCTCTCTCTCTCTCTCTCTCTCTCTCCTTTGCTGTAGAGATAGCGCTGATGTTTCCACTTCCTCTTTTCTTCTGCCGTCTGCTGGCTGGCTTGGTGATGCCACACCAGAGGATGTGCATAGATGCATGGGAACAGACTGTGCGCGCGCTTCCTCGAGTAACCGGTTAATGAGGAAATGGTGACATTTCATCACGTTTTATCCTAAAAGTCAGCAGGATACTTTTATTACGACCCATCTGGAGTCGTAGACTTAAAAATTTCAATCAAAATATGATTCAAAAATCCCCAAATACTTGAATTTAGGGAAAGACAACAGCATTTGACACAGGTAAATATGTCTGTTTGAATGTCACGAGCTGTCAGTTGCAATTCAAAATGTCCTCCAATCAGAAACAGGTTGGACTGAGTCACCCTGCACCCTGAGGTTCAGCCTGCTTGCACACTGAGACACGCTGGTTGATCATGAAGACCAAAAAGCAAACTCCTTTCTTATGAGAAACCAATTAATATGTCTGTAACACATGTCTGTAGCACAAGTTTGATTAAAAAAACAAAACACCAAACATGTCCAGTAATGCAGTTTTAACAATTTGCATATAAAGATTACATGTATATATAAGTTTGAAGACAAAAATTTGTTTTTTTTGCTGTTTAAAAAATGGTAATATGTATTAAAATGTTAGGTTAGCCCTGAGCTCCTCTCCTCAATGAATTTATATCTGAACAAACAAACATTTGATGGTGACATGGAAAAAAAAAAAGCATGGCTACCTCCAATCATCCAGGAGGGGAAGACAAACAGGAACAATGATTTCAATAATTCATGGTTGCTGAACTCTCACTGCCCTCAACACACACACACACACAGTCTGGGGGGTGCGATTATGACCTTCTAATGTTACATTATGTTGGGAACAATTTTGACGTAGCTCAGCAGTGGCCCAGCACAACACAGTGCTGTAGTTTCATTAGATTTCACTGATACAGGACACGCTAAAGAACTACATCACAGACTGCAGCAGCTCTGAGCCGCATGAGGCCATTTCCCTTTAATTTTGTCAGTGATTACAGACTGTTTCTGATATTAAACCCAGAGTGAGTGTTTTGTGAGTGAAAGCGAGAGAGAAGGGTGTACAGCAGACAGTCCTGCAGCTCATTCCTTGCCTCCGCTCAGCAGGAGCAGCAGGATGAGGATTAATACAGGAGCCACGTCCGCCTCGATAAATAATCTGGAGCGACGCATCCAGCAGAAATCTCTCCTTACTCTCCATCTCTCTCTGTGAGAAACACAGGATACAGAGCTCTGCCTATTTAAATGACAGTTTGTGTACTCAGCTAAATTGTTAATTTGACTGCATAAACAGGTTGTGAAGACAAGATGGGGAAAGCCCAAAATAACAGAAGACAAACTGATTATTCTACTGTGTGTGTGACAATTCAGTGAAGCAGGACACAAGTGTCTTCAGGAGTTTTTTGTAGCATTAGACGGATGTGGTTTAAACATGTGCAACAAAAACTGTTGATGTCTAATTGCTGTTCCGTTTCTTAGAAGAGAAAATCCTAAAAATAAGCAACACAACTCATTTAGTCCTCAGTTTCATTCTCATCTTTGAGTTATGGTAACTTTTGCATCTGTGACTTTGGCGTCAGAGAGACTGAGACGACACCAGAGCTCTCACAGAAGATGTAATCCTTTTATCTTACACAGCAAAGAGAGAGCGGAGAGTTTCTAAGCCAGCCCATATGGTTTAAAAGTACTGCATGATGCAGACCAACAATGCAGTACGATGTATCTCTGCAACCAATAAAATGCAGAGTCACTCACACACACACACAGACTTGCTTTGCATCTTACAAGATACGCTTTAGATTGGTTTCTATTTTATATATATGCACTTCTGTTGTTACTTTTACCTGCTTGTGTAACTCACTTTGATTTGGACACATCCTGTTTCACAACCACTGGCCTGACTCTCCACCCATTTTCACATCTGGTGTGAAGATGGTATCTCATAAGCCACAAAAGAAAAGGAAGCCTTGTTACTGCGTCTTTCTCATTTGGTAAACATGATTATTATTCATGAGTTAAGTGCAGCGCTGTAGTCATAACGATTTAATTATCTGGTTTTCTGCAAACATGTTGAGCCTCTACCACTATCAGCACAATCAGCCCAGCCCGGCACTCAATCTGACCTGTCCCACGTCCAAGAAGACAGAGTGCTTCAATAAAGACTCTCCGCTGAACATATTCTCTTTCTACGTGGCACAGCCTCCCTCTGAGCTGCTTCTGTGACTGAAACTCATCTGGGAGATTCATTGTTCTACTCAGAAAGAGAGAGAGAAAAGTCAACGTGGAACAGACTGTTTCAATGAAGCTGATTTAGCTCAGGGTTATTGGTCCAAGCAGCAGAAAAAGGATGGACACAGCTGCCACAGGAAGGGGAGAGAGGAGAGAGGGATGAGAGGATAAACGATGTTCTCCGTCAAAACTATGAAGCTTTCATGCCTGTATAATCTGTCACTCTTTGATGGAATTATAATTTCTTACACAAACACACTCCCTGCAGCGTCTGAGCTTCTGAGAAAGCCAAAGACACAAATCTAAATGGATATCTACTTTGCTTGTTCCCCATGGGTCTACTGTAATTGTCTCTCTGTCAGGGTCATTAGGAAGAGGGAATGTTTCTAATTCATTTCCACAGGGACTCCTTCTCATGAAGGAGAGGAGCAGCAGACTTCCTCAAATATGACCTAAAGGTCAAGTCTTGTGTGAAGTAGCAACCGTGAGCTGTTAGTCTCTGCTAACTTTCTGTCGGTTCTGTGGTGTGAGAACGTGATTTGATTGAGTTGTTGATGGCGGCTCAGCTCAGACAGGGAGGATGGCTCCGCATTGTGTACGTCGCAGACTGTGAAATGATTTTTGAGAAACGCTCTCTGAAGTGTCCTCAGACCGCTGACAGGATGAGATCAAAGGAAAAATGTACTTAGCAAGGTCAACTCCGTACTGCCTCGTGTATTTTTTAATGATCAGACGTCTGTGTGTGTGTGTGTTTGTGTGTGTGTGAGTGAGTTTCATCATCAACATGAAAAATTGTGGCTTGCACACTAAATCAACACCAAAATGATAAAACTGCTTTTGTTTTGGCAGCCTAGAGTCGGGTAAACACTGGAGAAAAAGAGCCATCTTTATTCTGAGAATAAAGGGACACATTCACATACATTCTTTCCCCAATCTCTGTGGCTTTCTGAGAAAAAAAAAAAAAAAAAAAGCAAATAAGCATTTTCCAACCTCAAATCATTCCAAATATTTATGTACAGTCACAGGCAGTTAAAGATTCTGGCCTTGTGTGGAAAACAATTTTTAACTGTACTCTAATGTTTAATTTAGATGGTTTTTTTCCACCTCCCTGCATTTAACACACTCTACAATCAAAGTATTCAGTTCCTATGAGATGGCAGGGACCAAAAAAAAAAAAACAAAAAAAAAAAATACTATGGTGGAAAATACAATCTCTTAATGACACACACTATTTGCTGACATGCTATTAGACCCCATAAAAGAACATTATCTCTTACACTAGCGGGCTCAACTCATCACTTTTGATTCATTACCCACACAGCTAATACTTTTTGACACACATATGCACCAAGGCATGTGTACACACGCTTAACTTAAGCAGCTATTCCATATGACCCTGTGCAGTATGATCTAACAGAGAGGATGTAAATGCAAGTCGTCAACCCTGGAGCAAATAAAGACGGCTCAGAGAAGTCATGCGCAGTGGATTTACAGTTTCAGAGTTTCACTCTGCAGAGAAAAGGCTTAGGGAGGTCTCCAGAGTGCAGCTCACTCTGGTGCACTCTGCAGAACACACTTCACTACTGTGTAAGATCTACCTTTGCTGCTACTTCATTCACAGTCTCATCCTACGTGTAAAGCACGTAATTTGTGAGCAGATGCGTCAGGATGTTCCAAACACTCAATCTGAATCTGAACCGCCGCTGGTTTTGGAGGACTTGTGCTTTCGCTTCCTCTTCCTCTTCTTCTTGTCTTTCTTCTTTTTGGCCTTCCTCTTTTTCCGTTTCCTGCTGCGATGGTGGTCAGAGGAGGAGGAAGAAGAGGAGGAGCTCTCTGTATCAGAGGAGGAAGAGGAGGAGGTGGTGTCCTGGAGCAGCTGCTGCAGCTGCTGGATCCTAGAGAACAGGATGGGGCGTGGAGGAGAGGGGAAGGGATTAAAGTGCAGGGGGTAAAACACAACTGATGCAGACTTGGATGCCCGGGTTGGCGAGCATCTGAAGTGTCCTTGAGGAAGTCACTGTCTTTGTCCCAGTACAGACGCTTCCAGGCTGTGGAGTTCGCCACGTGTCTACTTGTGTGACATATTTCCGATAACACTGCTCAAGTACTTGTTCAAACTGCAGGTGTGGACAATTTTCAGAACATACTGGGTCATCCTGTCACTGAAATACAGGACCTGTGCTCAGATGACTTTATGAAATTGTAGTTCTAACAAAGTGGAAACAACCATTGCTGCTTATCTTTCACTTAAACCTTAACAACAAGACAAACAAGTCACTAATTCAGATTAAAATCCTCATTTGATCACCGATGCACACTCATTTTTCAAAGTAATTGAACCTTCTCACACTCTGCACGGTTTTGATTGGCCAGGAGACATGTCAGTAGTAAAGGTAGTTACCTACACATCTGGCAAACGGCACAAGAGACCACAGATGACTTTCAGCTGCTCCCTAACTAGGTCATATGAATATTACAGTCCTTGTATAGACAAATAAGGTTCAAGAAGCAAGATTAAAACATCAACTCATCACAGAATTAGGAAAGAAGAGCCACACAGCTCAAAGAAATATAAAACATTTGTCAAAAAGGAAGGAAAAAGGAGACTTATTTGATGTATTGGAGAGGAAATACATGCCCTTACATTAGCTGAGAAAAGTGAGCCCCCACCCTGAGAGTGATGATCTCAGAAATGTACAATTTTTGAAGACATTCAGAAACTGTTAACTATTCAGCCATGAAAGTGTTTCTCTGAGAGAAGGTTGACATGCTCTTGTGAAATGTCCATCAGGCCTCATTACAGTGGCAGAGATCACACAGAGCAGAATGATCATCTCAGCACTTGAGAAGTTGCACTACTCCTTAAAGCGTACATCTAATCCTCAAAGCGAAATCCATCCCAAAAAAAAAAAAAGCAGTTGGTGACCTACAGTTCAATCTTATAAAAAATTCTCTTCCATCAGCTCAAAGACTTACGTTTCCTCAAATGCACTTTTGAAAGAAAAGGTAAAATTCCCGTACAATGTCAGCCCTACCTTCATGAGGCATCAACAACGCATTTTAAACTAAACCCACAGAACGCACCGGTAGCAACCGTGGCAAAATTTCCACATTAATAATTGTTAAAAAAAAAATTTTTTTAAATTCCTGAAATGAGACAAACAATATGTTGTCAAACTTTGTGAAATAAAAATGAGAATATAAGAAAAAGAACTAGAATTATTGTGTGTGGTTGTTCGCCTCCACCAACCAGGCAAGAGGCAGTTTACATTCCTGTCTGTCCAGACTCATATAATATGTGCAGTGAACACTTTGAAGGAATTTAATAAAAGATATTAAGTGTACTTTGTCATAATTAACATATGAATTCTTCAGTTATGGCTTAAAACATGTTTTGTGAGGTCACATATAAAAGATTAGATGACCATTACAAAATAAGCCATTCTGAGGGCAGAGGTCAGTAAATAACCAGCTGTTGGACATTTTTATCAATTAGCACTTTGTGATAAGAGGCTGCCATCTCAAGCACAACACTGTAGGTGCAGTTGGAATTGGCAGTTCGGTCTGTTTCACCTCCCTTTCAAGGAAGACGCCAAAATTAGTGTATGTAGTGCAGACACGTAACTGAGACTTCAAAGACTGAGACTTCAGAACTGGCCTTTGAATAACCTTTTTGTAATGCATCCAAAAACACACACAATACGCGAGTGTGGCTACTCTGCACGTACACACACACACACACACACCTGGCAGTGAGCCTTCACAGTGAACAAACCTCAAATTCAAACATCCTGATGTCAAACTCTATTTGCTAAAAACCGGCACAGAGAACCAGCCACCATGAGAGAAATTTCTAGGTCATCTGAGATTGTCCCATTCCTCTGAGAGAAAACAGGCAAAAAACTGCAAAAACTATGATCTAACTGTCTGAGTGCAGCCTCAAAACAGTGTGTCATTTTATAAGTGCGACACTTATTCAGGGAAATGACAGAAAAGGATGTAAACACTTACATGAGTCAACAAAAAAAATTGACAGTATGTACCTGGTTTCTTTTTCATTCCGTTTGTTTTCCCGAATTATGTCATACATTGGGTCTTCGTGAGCCTAAAAGAATTAGACACAATCTGTCATTACCTATGATGAAGAAAGGAAAGAAAATTCGTACTGACTTGCAATAAGAGTTGCTCTTATTGTTAAATCCAGGAAATTATCCCAGCACATGACGACCATCGCACCCATTTTACTGTCAGGTCAGCACTTTTTTAAAACCTCCCTGTGACAATACAAGCTAGGAAAATATGAAACAGTTGCATTTATGGTAATCATTGCAGAGGCTGTGTGCTCTTGCAGTAGGCATTGTTCCATTACCAGCACACTGGAACAATCTGTGTGAGGAAGCCTGCTGCCCACATGTTCCTGAATGTAAACTGAACGCACCCCAACCCTGTTGTTAACCTCCAACCCAGGTCTCAGACAAAAACGTTTGCCTCTGTCACACCTTTCCATAACCCAGCCTACATTGTCTGACCATTATCTGATGTCTACTCACCACTCTGAACTGCTCCAGTTTCTGGTTGCCTTTGATGAAGAAAGGACACTCCCTGTCTCCTGTCCTGTGACCGTAGCGTTTGCATCTCCAGCCTGAGAAAAATAGGAAACAAATGTGAGTGGGGTTAAAATGGTTGACGTGCCAGGTTCATGGCTGCAGATTTACGATGAAACACGTTAAAATATGGGCATGAAAGCACATTCTTTACCGTACTTGCTTATTGTGAAGCTTCCAACTGAATCTCACGACCTTCATTAGCCAACAGAGTATATGCAGGTTTTGACAATTGAGTTCAGTTGCCATATATGATCATATGCACATACAGACAGCCATGAATAGCCATAATGTGAGTTGGTAAGTTCTATACCAGGTGACAAATAAAAAGCTCTGGAAAAAGCTACTCAGTGAACCTGGATCAAGATTATTTTATCTAACTAGGTAATATAATTTTTAAGGTTTTTATTGATGGTAGTTTCTTTCTAAACTCCACAAAAGCACATTCTTTTGTGTGACTCAAAAACACCAAGAGAAGCAACATGGAGTCACACATTCAAAAGTCCTGCTCATGTAGAGATGCATTTCAAAACTTGCAGCCTCGTCATCAGTCACTTCTTCACTGACAAGAAATTTCAGTGTTTTAATGTGCTACACTTTAAGTGACAGTGTAGCTACCATGAATAACTTGAGAGGCTTTGTAAAGTGAGACCACACACAGTCTGTTTATCCTGTAAAAGTAGCTGTGTGCAAAGTCGCTTACTCAATTCTTTCATGCCCATATCATTCGCAGTGAGGTCTCTCTCTGTTCCTTTAAACAGGATGACATATTCAAACATTTTCTCACAGGATTAGACAGAGCGAGTCATGCTCAGATTCTGCAGAACAAATGCCAACTTGTGGACAGGCCACGGGTGTGTGAGCATGCTTATATGTATGCGTGTGTGTGTGGTTGTGTGTTGACTCCTTAAGGCCCTGGTTGTTCGCTCAGCATGAAAATGAGTGGGATGAAGCAATGAATGGACAGTGAATAGAATGACAGTCTTTGTCTGACCAAAAAGGACAGAAGGTAAGTCTGTCATGTTCATCAGAAAAAAGCAATGATCACAGTGTTAAATGTTACTTTCTTGTGGTTACATTTATCACCTATCAAGACCGCTGCACACTTGTGATGGAGGTTTTCCCTCCACCGATGGTTCTTGAGTTATAAGTGCTACTGATTTTTCTAAAAGTAATAATAAACTTTATTTGTATACAGGGAGCCTTTGAGATGTATTGACATAAATTTAAAACTTTCAGCGCCAATTAGAAGGTGATCATTGTAAGATTACGAGAAACGAGAAATATAAGTCTGTCAGATGACACTATACATGACTTTTCAAATTACTCATGAAAAAACTGTGTAGAAGTAGTGCAGAACAGTTATGTAACCGTATTCAAAATCATTTAAGGCCTTGAGTTTATGAGATTTACTACATCATTTCCAGCAAATCAAGACATTTCCAGGACTTGCAGACACCATGTGTGCTGTGCAGTTCTAAGCAAATAACAACACTGTCAAAAGTAATTTCAGGATGAACAATGTTATAATTAGTATCAAATGGATTAAAGACAAATGTAAAAATGCACATCAAAGTCAACTGAAGTAAGCTCTTTACTATTGCAATGCGCTCTACTCTGACAGCTAGGGGCTGTATCATGACAAATTTCCTTGTATTTTACAAAAGTGTTTCATTAAAGATGAGCTTCACCCCGACATCCACTCCTCACTTCCACAGCTGTGTGAAGTGTCCCAGAGGTCTGTGAAAAATCCAGTTAAGGACTGAATCTTTGCGAGCAGATCATTTCGCTCTCTCGGTACAAACCCAGGCACACACTGCTGAAATAGTGTAACTGTACTCACACTGCATCACCTTCACTTCCTTCCCCAGAGGCATCCACAGCCCCTTGGTGGGGGCGTGTGCCAGGAAGCTCCTGGCTTCTTCATTTCCTGGTTCAGCAGGAATACAGTCCTCTGGCTTTTCCTCACTCTCCTGCAACAGCAACCTTCACTGTCACCACATCTGGACATGATAATAAGTGTCCTATGTATTAATGTACAAGTCCAAGACAATCTATTTTTCTTCCATCCTATCCACGTTCACTATCTGTCTTTTGTGTTTGTATCAACATTACCTTAATGAGTCCTGGTGGAGGTTTCTCATAGCTGCAAGAGGGAAAGTTGAGTGTTTTACTAACATAAATTCCCATGTTACTACGGAAGAAAGACTTTGCAAACACAGGTAAACCGCTGCAACTTTAAGCTAAGTACAAGTCTTTGGGGTAAAAATTAGCAGGGAAGCGAGACACTCGCTGTTACAATGAAAAGATTAAGTCACATTTATAATTCATGCACAAGTTTGCGAGCGTACACGGAAAAGCTCTCACTAATAACACTCACAATGTCTCGACATGTTTCAGTTTCTGTACTTCTTGGTTGAGTTTTTTCGTTTGTGTTTTGAGTTTCTCCAAATCCTGTTTTGATGACTTGTGTCTCTTGTGGTCTCGTCTGTCCTCCCTCTCTCTTGTTCGCTTTCTGTCCGACATTGTCCTGATATCGACCAACTGTGTCCCCGAAAAACCGGTAACTCACAAATAATGCTGCATTCAGGAGCAATTTGTTTACTATTCACTGAGAAAACCGGGCCAACGTTGTAGCCACCCGCTAACTAGCAAACGCTGCTGCGGTGCTGCTGTACTTCCTGTGCAGCCGGGTCGGTTTGTTAAAGTCCTGCGCCCCCTGCAGGACATGAACAGTAACACACGAAATTAATTTACACAAAGAAAAACAAGTCATTTTTTTTCAATTTTTAGTTTATATGTTTTACTGTGAAGGAAGGCTATATTCTATTCACTATATACACTAAGAATCTGTGGCATAAAAATTGTTTTGCAATGAGAGTATCTTGAACCCAGTTCAAGTTTCTCAGTTACAAAGTTGGTAGGTAAGAGAGGTGAAGAGTAAAGACTCCTTAAAATGCCCCTGAAAAATGCAGCTGGATTCATGGAATATTATATATCCATAACTGCATATGTATTGGTATTAAATGTGCAGTACAAAAGCTGCAAATGTAAGAAATTTTAAAGCACTTATTTCTCAGACATTCTCAGGAAGCAAGAATAAACAGCACAATTTCACAGACTGAAAAGGTTTTATTTCAGAGAATAAAGCTGTAGGCGGAATACAAATGTGAGGTATTTCAGGATTTAAACACATACTGTACATTGAACAGCTAATGGACAACAGGTAGGTAATCAGGCAGTACAAAATGCAGTAGATATATTTAAATTCCTGCTCTTAACAAAAAGATGAAAAGAGTAACCATTCACAAATACATAGCCAAAGAAAATAATAGAAAACTGAAAGCCTTGACAATACGTATTGTCAGTAAGTTATTTGTGTACAGGTTTTAGGCAAATGTGCCTACACAATGTAAACAACAACTGATGAGTCCCACTTTAGATGATAATTACAAATATCTTCATTGGTGACTTGCACAGTCTCAAAACCATTTGTATGCATATACAAAAATGCAACAGTGTCAACAACATATTTACAGCACATTTGTGAAATCTGTCATGTTTAGCCAGTGCCATCACAAATACAGACACATCTCCCCACTGGAGAGGGCCAAAAAAGAAAGTAAGTAAATCAATTCAAATACAAAAGTTTTAACATCAAGTTGTATGAATACCATATAGTCTTATATTTATCATATAAAGGTATAATTGTAACTTAAGAAAAATAAATCCAAAATGGAGAAGGATATTGGCATGTAAACCAGCTTTTCATGCCACAAACATCACCGCAGAACAAAATTGGGTTTCCTGTGATGTTTCTGCCATGTCATAAATACTGAATAATTCCTCAAACATTCCACTTAAAGTAATATCCCCAGCTTAGGAGATTACAAGAAGCGTGTGCTAAATTAGACAAAAAGAAATATTCTCCTCCGACAGGCTCAGCAGAGAATGCAATAACCCTGATTAATAGTTGAAATAATCAGCCCAGTGCTCCCAGTTTCTGCATTCAGAATTCCAGGAGTGCCATTCCTAACAGCCCAGCAATAGATGTGCTGGTGGGCAAACTGTAACCCTTCCCACAAGGGCTAAGAAACCAAGGTTACTCTCTTTAGTTTCCCCTTAGCCTTTGGTGTAAACAGGTTACAACATGGGTTTAACCCTTTGTTTTTGTAAGAGTATATAAGAAATGCTCAAAGTGAGGAAAGAAAATCTTTTAAGCCCCCCTTCTTGCTGCCCTGGTTGTCCTCTCGCATGAGAATCTTGCTGAGGCGCTGGACAACCCAATTTTTAGGTTTAGAAGGAGGCTTGGAGGAAGATGAGCCTGACCCTGAAGTGTGCGAGGAGGTGGAGGACCTGGAGGGAGAGGGAGTGTGTTGGGAAGAAAAAGAGACAGAAAGAGGGTGAGGAACGGAGACTTATGATACAGTAACTTGAGATTTTGTTGGTTGGCAGGAAATGTTAAAAGTGTACTGTCAACGAGTATATGATCTGACAAGCACAGATACCAACACGTAGCACCCGTACAGCTATCTGCAGTTCTCTTAATGCTGAATAAATAGAAACTTAATCATTGAAATACTAACATCCCTCACACACCATCTCAGATGTCTGTGACACCTACTAAGTTTAGTAGAGGAAGGTTATAACTCAAATTTTAGCTCAAGAGATATTAATACCAGCAATCTTAAATAACTTACCTAGGTGTCTTGTCTTTGCCAGGAGTCTTGGGGGTAGTCATGCTGGGCCTGCCAGTTGACTGTGGAGTCTTGTGTTTGCCGGTGCTCCCTGGGGTGCTGTGAGTCTTAGACAGGGTAGCTATAAAGTCCCTGTTCATTCCTTTGTGTCTAGATGTCTTACTACAAGTGTGGCAGGTGGCCATCTGGAATAAGGACAGGAAAGGAGCATATGCATTAATACTGCATGGCCTACATTTATATGCAGGTTTTCTAGAAGGTGAATCTTTTGTCGTTGTAGCTCTTATCTTTCACCAAACCCAGTACTGCCACTGCTGTTTGACTTTCTCTGGGACCCACAACAGTTTGTTATGACTTAGTCTGAACATTGATAGCGGCGACCAAATGACTACAGGGACACACACAGCAGGATTAGCAATGGCTGTGGCAGGTAAAGGGGTGTAATGAGTGCTGCTCCTATGCCCTGGGTGATGCCGGCCAGCCCAAAACCTCACAGATATCAGGCACATGTTTTGCCGTCTCACAGCTGAGGAACAGTTAATAATGGGGTCCAGGACGATGACTGATTGATGGTGATTCATGATGGGACATAATTCACTTAACAGCTGAGACTCTTCCCATTGGCCCTGCCAAACATCCCTGAGATTATCTTACCTTTGAATGTTTGCACAGATATAACTGTACAAACTGAATAACTGGATTAGTTAAAGCAAGATGGGAAACTTTAGCCTATGAGAGGGCAAGGAGGGGCTGTTGCCATGCAGTTTCACCTATTCAGGGTATGGATGCCATGAGAGCCGTCAGCTGGCTTTTGCAGTTAAACTCTCTGAACCTTTTTTTTTAAACTACAATTACTGTGACACTTCAGCTGAGTTTACTCTTTACTGCACCTCACATGACCAATTCAAAACCAATTTCCTGACACAGATTACACATCGCATGCAAACAAAAAATTATGAGATCCTATCTCAGGCAAAGCATGCAGTTATGAGGCGCAACTGCCAGTTTATGAGTTTCTCCTTATTCAAGGCAACAACTGGCAACTCAGACCTCTGCCACCCGCTGTCTTGTGTCCCAGTGATAATGTAAAGTGCATGTAACCAGACTATGACTGAGACACACGACAGCAAATGCCTGTCACAGGGTGCACATAGGCTGTTATGGAATCAGAAGTAATCAATCAATAAGAACTAAAAAAAAGCACAGATCCACAGACACTATGGTACATCCCAAATCAGATAAATGAAACCTGCAATGCTTAATCATCAATCACTTGTTTACATTTACAACATTTTATCTGGCAGATGCTCTTCTCCAATTGCTGTCCAGTATTCACATGTAAAAAAAAAAAAACAGCCTCACAGTGACAATAACTATTTGGAAACAATCACATCATCCCAGTGATGAGCTGACCATTAGAATAAAACAAAAGTTTTTATGTTGTTTTTTTTTTAACTCCTGTAAAGACTGAAGCTCTTGAACAGAAGAGTCAGTTACACTTCTGTCCCTGAAGAATACTTTCCTCACTGTAGCAAATGCAGAACAAAGCGTGAAGTGCAATTTAGTATAGATCAAAAACTCTTCTTCAACATTCCTCCCAACGGTCAGTAACTTAAGTCCCATCAGTGACACAAGCCATCCAGGGTTGCACAAGGTTAAAACTGGTCTAAACAGACCACCACTGCAGAGATCAGCAGGTCTGAGCCAAGCTGTTGACAGTCCTGAATGCTGATGAGATGGAAAACTCACCGACACGAAGGTAGCCATTTCAGAATCTGACAGGTGTCTGTTGGCGAGTGTTGGAGAGTTGGGTTTCGAAGCACCAGGAGGACAGAGTTCCTCTTCCTGTCTATGTGACTGTGTGTGAAGTGTTTACTACATGAGCCCCCACGTCCAGCTTTATACAGGCCAAGCCCGGCAACTGACCCACCCATCTTTGCAGTAGGGGTGTGGCTCAAAGGAGGACTGACCAATGCACTGACAAAAAAGGGTCAGCTAATCTGTGGGACAGCCAGCACTCTGCTGCTGCTGCAACACTTAAACCCAAACTGGATTCATCTAGATACATCCTTGTTTGCAAATAAAAACCTACAGGACAAAAACTCTGAACTTCATCTAAGCATATCCACACACAGAAAGGTATGGCTGAAAGTTGTGATAATACTGTTTCAGTGTGTAAAAACCAAACGATAAATTATTTCTGTTTGTAAACAATATTTTCTTGTTAAAATCAATAGGAGCCAAGTCAAAGAGGATAAATGACAGTACTGAATTATTGAGGAGCTGAAGTGCAACCCACATACAAAACACTGGACGGAATTCAAGAGGAAGACACTGTGCAGACCACTGTGATCATCATAAAAAATGTTTGCTGGTGGTAGTTTTGACTTGTGTTATATGAAGGAATTTCCTTGTAATGTAAAGATAAAAATGAATATAAAACAGGCAAGTGTGCAGATTTTACTTTCCTATCCAGAACCAAACGCCTAATAATGCTGAACAATTTGCCAAATTTAGACATTAATGTGTTCTATAGTCTAAACAGTAAATCATCTATGGACAAGGTATGCATTTTAAGTTTTTGTTTTCTGTAGTTCCTGAGTTAGTGTGATTAGCATGTAAGTGGCATAAAACTAGTTTCTTTCAAACTCCTAAATAGGCAAGCCTCTGTTTCAGCAGATGAAGCTTGACCCTAAAAAAAGAACATTCACTGGTAAAAGCCTTTTCATCAAACTCACTGTCTCTTCTGAACTTGAAATAACTGGTACTAAAATTAGCAGCGCTCAAACCTATTATGTTTACAGTCACTGTATAAACAGAAGTCTGTAACAAGTCAAAGAGCTGGAACAGAGTGTGTTTAACAAATTAAAGAAGAAGTCAGCTGGAGACTATAAAGCCGATCAAACTTACTATTCAGAGACACACTGACTGCAGGCTTTTCTTTGTGTCTGCATGAATATTACAAAGACATGGCAAGGGATGTTATACCAGCACGGCTTTCTGATTATAAAGAGGTATTTCAGGGAAACAGTGCTGGTCTATAATGGGTAGAGTGGCACTACACTGGAGCATGCGGACTCACGTGTATATTAGGAAATATCTATCATACTAAAGTACCCTCAAGCCCAGCATTGCATTTCTAATGTTTCCAGCACTCGCCTTGGAGGCTCAGTGAAGCATTAATGCCATACAGTTAAAATCATACTTGCGAGTCACAAACAACTGGGGAAAGACTCTGAAATAGCTCTGAAACAGAATAACACTTCTTGCTTGCAGCTGTGGGGTGAGACAACAGGAACATATTTTTGACAACAATAAAACTGTATTAAAATAGATGAAAACCAGTGATTCCTAGAAGAAAATTTTAAAAATTGCATGCTTTGGAAAATGGCTGGCACTGATGAAAAACTAAAATGCATAACTACTTATCCAATAAGATTTTAAAGTTTGACAATGGATTTTGTTTTTCTTTTAGAAAAACTGCCACCTTGCCAAGTGCCAATTTCAGAAAAATCATCAAAAGACAATGGGATGTGGAACGACTATATCCAAACGTACATGCAAGTCATATTACACAGTTGCAATAGTAAAGATAAACGAACACCAGAACAGAGAACACATACTTGTTAAAGTGAGTCATTTCAAGGTACGCATCTACACACCTATAACACATTTCATGTGTCTAGTCTTCCATGCATGTGCTAACAGGAACAGGCAATGAAAAGACACACTCTTTAAATTTAATGACGCTGAGCCAGTGACGCACATATTTTACATTTTACACACTGAATCATTCCAGTTTATCACCACATTCCTGTTTATATCTCTCTATCCACCTCAACGTATTTAGTAGTGTTGTGATGAGTCTTGTTATATTTCACACTGTATTTGCTTTATTGTTATTTAGAACCTTTCCATCACTACATCCTGTTATTTCCTGCTACAACTACTCAATTTCCTCCTGTAGGTCATTAAAGTTTCATCTAATCAAACCTAAACAGGATGCTGATGCCAAATACTCAAACAAAAACTATTTGTTCCCAAGTTATAAATGGGGCTATAATCTCAGTTGTAACACATATTGTAAGTGATCAGGGTTGTGGACATTTAGGTGACAGCTTAGATTTTACTAATTTGAACTCAGATGACTGTCCTATGATTGCCAAGGACAAAAAAAAAAAAAACACCTTAGCAAAACAAGAGGTTGGACTCATAGTGAAGTGGATCAAACACAGACAGACAGCTGGCTGCAGATGGATGTTTACAGATAGAATGACCTCATGCTGTTTATCCTCTTGTCCTCTAGTTACCACTAGTGGCAACACTATCATCAGCTGGCCTGCACCGAGGCACTGATATGGCAGGCTCTAAGAAAAGAAACCTTTACCCAGTGAAGGTGTGTGTACATGAAAGCATAGTGGAGAGACTAATTAGACTGAGTTCAACAATATGACAGTCAACAAAGTAACACCGTCCGCTCCAAAACAGTCATCATGGTATGGTTGCCGCATAGCGACGAGATATCACGATAACCTAAAATTAAATCCCACCCATCACGTGTACCCGTTTAATTTACGCTAATCCTTCGACATGTAGTGTATGCACTTGGAGGGGACACACGTGAGCTGCTGCTACAGAGAGATTTCATTTCCTCATCTTGGGCTGCTGATCCCGGCAGCAGACAGACCTACACAGAGGCCAATCAAGCATATGGCAATGGCAACATATTGGAGCTTCAGGGCATGAAGAGGATAAACAGCCACCTATACACATCTGGTGGGATATTAAGGACGATTGCTTTTTGCAGAAAGCTGACTTTCTGTTTGGAAAATACAAGTTCAACATATGGCCAGAGGAAGAAAACATGACTCGTGATTACGATGCTAAACTGAAATCCACTAGACAAGAAACACAGAGAATAGCGATCTAGTATTGGCTGTAATAGGTGGATGTATTCTCACACTAGGTCAGCCTTGACCTTTCATCCCGGCTCCCATCCAAATAATAAGGGGAGCCTGGCATCTTTCTTACAACAAACGCATGCTCATGTTTGTGCTTAACATGAAGCGTGAACTGACACAGACAGCCACAGTCACAGATACACTTAACCTTGATCCCATACACATATATCACTGATGTTTAGCTCTGGGAATTTAGCACCTGCTATTCATCTTCTAAATAATAGAAATAGACAACATGCAATCATACACCTCCATAACAGCAGCTATTTATGGCTCCTTTATGCCATTAGGAAGACAGAATAATGCAAACTGCCAATTCTCATGGTGTCTGTGCAGTGGAGGGTTGAAAGCGGTCAGGGCTCACCAGCATGCCGACAAATCACCAGTCGCCCTTTAATTTATGAGCTTTGACATCCAATCTCAGTTTACATCAATGTACAGCAATAATACTATGAGCTTTAATTCATCAAAATATTGAGAAGTTGTTCATAAATTTGACAACTGTCAGTGACATTGTGCAGCTTTATGCGGTTTGTAACCCAATGCTGTGAGAAATGAGGGGGGGCGAGTTGTGAGTTTAACACTTATAAACAAGTCTGAACCAAATCAACACAGAAATCTCTGTTTCTGCTGACTGGGACCTTCAAGGTCTTTCACATATATATGTATAAATTTTTTTTCAGAAACATACATTTTTGCCACTGTGTGACATCTACACCCTGAGCCTGCTCATAAATATGGAACATTGGTTCCAAGAATTAGAAGATGAATTCCATGTGAAAAAGCGAAATGACACACATCCACAGACACACAAACACAGGCAGACCCACACAAATCAATTCTGCAGATGGACCTTTCCGTCTATTAATAGCCCCTGAGCCATAAATACCTCCCCCTTACTGTCTTTCTCTTTCTGCTGCCAGAGGTCAGCTTGGGTTGATTAGTTTGACCTTGGCAGTGCGATACCACCCAAGAGGAGGAAGATGAGAAGAGTAACAAAGCGAGTGACCGAGTTAGGTGCCTGTGACAGCCTTTGGATTGAATAAAAGCCTGACAAAAGTTTTCAAGTGTTGAATGTTGATTGTGAGGCAGAGTTTTCAAAATGTCTGCCTGTGTGTGTGCATATGTGTGTGCGTGCATTCAAAAGCATCAACATCTGCACGCACTGTGTGTGAAAGTCATTTGAGAGCACGTCGATACAACACAATAAAGCTGAAAGCAGAAGAGCAGTTGGGGGATCAATACGAAGCAAGCAGTGTAAACTTTCCTCTAACCATGGCCTTGCACTGTGATGGTGCTGGCAACCGCTTAGTCACACTGTCTGCAGGCAGGCTGCCCGGTAAACACACAGAGACATCTGATCTGAATGCAGAGCTGGTACACAATGCCATTTTAAAAAGATATCTGTTTCTCTCTCTTTTTTCCATCTCTGCTGGCGCTGGGGATACAGGTCACATTCTATCAAATGTGAGGAGAGGCTGGATGAAAGATATCGACTGATGATTTAGCCCATAGTCTTAAACAAAGTAGGATTTTTCCAGTTAGCCAGATTAGATTTAAGAATAATAGGTTATTCATGCTTTGGATCATTTGTAAATTATATATGAGATCTGTGATGTCTCATGGTAAAAAATAACAAAAAAAAAACTTTGACAAAAATAGAAATGTCCTCAGATAAACTCTGAGAATAAATGCTCCTTGAAATCTTCCAGACATTATCTGTGGAAGATTTATCCAGAGCACACTGACATGGTTTGGTTTAAATTTAGAAAGATGGCCTTGCTTAGTGGCCAAGAGCATTTTGCATTTGTGACATTTCAAAATGCAAAATAAATGTTTCCACTGACTTTCATTTAAAATTTAAAGCATTCAGTCATCATAAGCAGAGAGACCAGAGAGTTAAGTCTTTGCCTTTGTTACTAGGTAGAACATACATGCCTGCTTACACTAATGCCTGGACCTCAATTTACAAAATGTCTTTGATCCGACCTGGGCAGTCCAGTTGTGCCTCAGGGTGCAGCTGATCGGTTCAAAAATAAAACAAACTGGCTTAGAGACAGATCTGGACTTGAAGACTCCTGCCTGAAGAGGTATCTAATGGGGCACGTGTGGCTTTACAACAGATTTGTGATGAATGCCATGAATGTGCACACGTACTGACAGAATCAGTTACGGAGCACTATACCCTCAATGCTCGTGAGTGAGGATCCAAAAACAGAACAGCAGCACCGTGCAAACCTTGGCACACACACCAATTCACAGTTTAACTTACAGTAGGGATTGCCAGGTTCCCGAGGAGACTTTTAATAGTGCGGAGGAAACGAAATGAAGTGAGACATAGAGGCTAATTGAGAGATGACATGCTGTTATGGTGCGGCATCAGGTTCTCTTTATGGGGTTTATCCTACTTATGAGCTGGGTTACAAACATTACGACAGCGGGGAGTCTGAAAAAAGACTGCATTCATTCTGAAAAGGTGTATGTTACACAGTGCACTTCTCAGCACTCTTGTGTGTCCTGGCTCTTCAAGGTTCCTGAGGATGTCTGTCAATGCATCAATTTGTATGTTACCATGCTTAAAATACTTCAGTACACATTTTGTTGAATCCCTACACACGTGAGACATGAGCGAGTGTTTCCACTTCCAAGAGAGTCTCGTCTGTTTGTATGAAAGAAAGCTCAAGGCCAGTACCACTGTTGCTGATCCACATTCCCTCCTGGCCTTTCTCTAACCCAACACCCCCCCCCCTTGTCATCCTGTCACTCGCTGGCCACCCCCGAGGTGTCAAAAGTCCCGGTGGAGCTTTTCCTGTTCTCTGAGAGTCAACAGGCAATGCACCATCGCACCATCGCTGTCTCCTCTTTCCTGTCATCTGTTCAAGAGGCACATTCTCCAGCGGCATTACTCTAGTAAAGATAAATATGACAGAGGGATGTGGTGAAGAGATGGCCAAGAATGGGAGGAGGAGGATGAAATCAAGGTAGGCAGAAGATGAGTTGAGGTAAAAAGAAGGATGGGGATTGGAGAGATAGGAGAGTGTGAGGAGAAAAACAGAAGAACAGGGGATGAGAGGATGAGAGGTGGTTAGCGAGGTCAAGAAGAAGTGGTGACATAAATTACAAAGAGAGGTCAGAGAGAAATGGCCCTTCTCGGAAAAGAGAGAGATTTTCCACCCACTTTTGTTCTGTCACTTTGTCTTCTCACGTCTCGCTCACCTTTTATTCTGAAAACAAGTGTTGTTTTCAGAGAATCGTGACTAGCACATTCGGTAAACGTGCTTATGCATCTGTCTCACAAAAAAAAAAAAAACAGCAATTCTTCTGGTGAACTACCAGGTAGAATCACTTGCTGTTTTCCTTGTAAGTAACTGTTGAGTTTAGATACTGAGAATAAATTCACTTCCAAAACAACATGAATATAAATGGTCAAGGAAAAGTTAGAACTGATCTCTTTTTTTTTTTTTGAAACAAACAAGTCTGCTGGGAAGTATAAATCTATGTTTGAGGAGGGAGAGCGGAAGAATGAAGGAGGAGGAGAGTGCGCTAGCCTTCGGTCCATGTAGGGTCTCTGCCTCTCTTGTGGTGCTACAGTCCAACTTATGTCCATAACCACTGCTAGATAAGCTGGCCACCATGTACAAATATACCTGATTTATATTACCTCTAAGACACAACTTCACAGAGCTGAGGAAAGCACCTCATGCTCTGGCATCCACCCTGAGGGCGGCACATACATATATCCTAAAGCGAGAGCAATATGGTGTGAAATGAAGGGGATTTGCACCTTGGGGTATAAATACTGCCGCCCTTGAGTAAAAGTGTGATTATGCATCTGCTGGTCATGTGTTTCTGTCCTGATGTTTTTATGCTTGCTACATTTTAGTTAATACAGGCACATATTTACTATAGATACAGTATGTTATAGAGGATCAGCACAGAAAATGACATGCATTACAGTAGTATACAGCATGTAGGTAGTATGCATGTACAGGACATAGTAATATGCTGTATGGAAATTGTTTGGAAGAAAAAATATTTCACTCACAAAAGCTGGGAAGGCTTTATGAATGCAACTCGGCCTTGATAAACTACTTAAACTAATCCAGATGGTGGAGAAAAAAAAAGCGATCCTAAAAACAACCACCTCTTCAAAGTGTCTCACAACCTCTCATCCTCAGCATAATCCCAGAACTGTTTTGACACTTGAAAGAACACTGAGAACACGGGCAAACATGGATATCTGCATCTGCAAATACTCACACCTTTTAAATAAACATCTGTCTCACTCCACACACACACAAACACAAACACACACACACACAAAGAGGCATGAATGTGACAACAAATTTATACGACAGTGTGTTTTGCTTATTCCTCCAATAAATCCTCCACTTCTTCCTGTGGGCATCATGTGACTGACAGTAAGGAGAGCAGAATATTGTGTACACAGACATAACACTCAACTCTGGAACACAGAAATAAAACTGTAAAATGATGAACCACTGACATAAAACAAATTAAGGCTTCATGATCACTGTGGCAAATGATCTCACTCGGGCAGAGTTCAAGATCTGTGGACAGTGTTTTTTAAACAGCAGCAAAAATCAAAATCAATAGCAGCAACTTCTGAAAATGACAAATAAAACATTACTTTTGATTCTCCTGGTACCCTGACTATGACCCCACACTTCTTTAAAGAGGAGACGAATGGATGCTAATCTTTTTATTCAGGCTCTCATGCTGAGCCCCTTTCCCTGGCAATGCTACTATGCTCTGTTCATCAGCATGGAGCCAGGGAGGTAAAGAAAGGCAAGCCGTCTACATTCCTTCTCTTATCTCTCCGCTCCACCATTTTGCATTTGAGGGTATTGCCTCTCTATCACCCTTCTGCCAAGCACAGGAGTATGCAGTCTCGTGTATGTGACTTGACTTGTTACCTCCTCGCACTTCAAGTAAATGAAAGGCGAGTGACCATGAAAACAGAGGGTAAAAATACCTTGGAGGACATGCTCAGGGTGTATTGGTTTACTAGGAAGTCATGTGATGAACAAGCATCAACATTCCCCATCATGACCAAAACACTGTTGACAAATGAGTAAGAGCAGAGGCGCACAGTCACAGCTGAGAGAGAGGCCTTTACTGCGCACAACACACAACACAGTTATGTCTGACTAAGTGTGACGTATCAGCTGAGAGTTACACTAGAGCCATTCACTGGTTAAAGTTTATGAATTTGAAGGCCAGGACCGGGTTGTCCCAGCTATTCAAGAATCCAAGCTTGTGTGTAAAGTAAGAAATTCAACTTTGGTTAATTCTTTCATCACTTTCCCCCTGAGCTGCCTTTCAGATTTTGATAGCTATCCCTTAAAAATCTGCAAAGTTGAGAATGATTTTCATGGTTTTCAAATTTTTATAGGGTTTGAACAGAGAAAACAAGCCTGGAAATTTAGTGATCAATTTCCAAGCTGTCCTGCATATTATTTATTCAGTACACTATGATGCTGAAAGCCCCTATGATGCACCTCTAAGAATTAATGATTGCCTCCACCATGTAAAGATTCTCTCAAATCACTTTCTCCAGATGGAGACCCTGGATCTGACCTTCACCACAGTCCACACAAGTAGAACAGAAAGGGGCACGCAGCCACTGCTGCATACAAATGACAGAAGATGAAAACTTTTTCTCCTGCAGCCCATCATTTGACTTCTCCTGTTCACCTTTCTTATCTATCTGCTTTCCACACTCTCGCCTTTTTTTTTTTTTTTACCCTACTCTGTTATTCTCCTTCACGTCTCTCACTACCTTTGTTTTACTCCTTCTCCCTCCCTCCACCTCTGTCTGCCTCTTTGCCCTCAGAGTCAACTGATATATAGTGGAGAGTGGGTTCAGAGTGCCTTGTGCGGTGAATACCTGCATACTAAACGAACCCAACCAGCTTTTAATGAGGCAGCAGCATTTCCACTAGAGCTGCTCTTCATTAGGCTGATGTCAGATCACCAGAGGGGCTCTTCAGTGGTTATCTCCTATCACTGCTCTCTGATGCAGTGGGGGAAAATGCCACAAGCTCCACCAGCAGTTTCCTCATCTAAATGGACTTATCAGTGGAGTGGGTGGGTGCTGGCCAAAATCCGCTTTCCATTTTCTCCCTCACAGGTGCTATCCATTAAGAAGGCCCAACAAAAAGGACCAACAGAACAATTTAGGGGGCTGTGGGAGTGAACAGGGTGAGTGTCGACAAAGCGCTGTCTGGCAACATTAGTTCTCGTACAGTTAAGCTTAATGGGACCACTGTGAAGGCTGTAATGATGAGTGGAGCACCATAATGAAACCAGAGGCTTTCTGTGGAAAGCATAAAAATGACTTCATCAATCTTAAGAGCAACAGCGGCTATAAACAATACATTAAAGAGAAAACAAAGAGCGTGTTAGGCTATAATAAACAATAATGTGCTATAATTTTGATCACCACTAGGAAAATTCTTTTGTGTCTTACCTCCTTCATTGGTCAGAGGTCAACACCAGCTACAGAACAAATGTCCAGCTCGAAGACTCTGCAGTGAGGCTGATGTTAAAGACCACTATTACCAACACAATATGTAATAAAATAAATAAACAAAGGACATAATACACAGAAATTGTTTGAGGTAAATCAGCAACTGTGACATTACAGTTTTCCAGCAGGTATTATTCCTAAATACCAATATCAGCATCTGCCCCAAAACTGCAACTAAAGTCAGGCTATAAAAGCCACTACACCACCCTTCCCTCCATACCTCCCCATAGTTCAACACCACCCTAGCAGAGGACAATGCATCAGGCATATACGGCCTGTTTTCCCGCAAGGACAATATGCAGCAGTGCAGTACAATGCATAGCCATGTCTGTGGGGCTGTAGTGTTTTGTCTTCTCACCAGTACTGAGGAGGACTTTTGGAAGTGGTGCAGCAGATTTTTCTGCACCAGGCTGAGTCGTTTGCCCCGAGCCTTTCTGCGCAGGATGCTCTGCAGCCGTGCTGATGGACGCTGCTTGGGCCGCAGTCGCATCCGGTGATTGTCAGGCTGCAGCCACTGATAACAGTACGGGCACATCAAGGTGCTCTGCAGCAGACTGGAGGATTTCAGTTCCGGTGGTGCTGAGAAAAGGAGAGAGACAGGTTTTATAAAGCCTATAAGCAAATATTCTAGAGCAGTTTCTGTGCTGAAACCCTGCTGAAATCATTACAACATCCCAACTCACAATATCCACAGAAAAACAATCCACATTGCAATGTATCTGTCATTCCCAAACAACATTTTGCAACTGTTTATTCTCTCAACATCCAGATTTCATAAGTAAAACTATCAGTTCCTGCAATAAGCAGTTCAGTTCTCCAAATCAACCTCTGAACAAACACCATAGTGTTCTCTTAGGGACCAGGGCTTGTGTTATTTGGAGGAGAAAAGCCTGAACAGCCTTTCTAAGTGGCACTACTGCCTATTGATGTGGCTTTAGCTGGCGTGTGTCTGAGTGTGTGAGTATATGATTGTGTATGTGTGATCCCACCAGGCAGTCTGCTACAGACAGCAGGCTGACTCAGTGTGTTTAGCTAAGGGTTTAGTGAAGTTTATCAACCCTGACAAGCTTAGGACATCACTAATGAAAACATGCAAAAGAGAGAAGTTACAAATTAAAAGGGAGTTTCTTCAGGGGATGCACAGGTCTTTTAACTTACCGTTCACATTCACAGGCCACTGCCTAGGGAAGAAAAAGAGGAGACGAGATTAGACACTTGGAGCAGATATACCAGGTGAGAGTGAAAGTAATCTGGGCTTAATGTTAAAAACCATTAGTACAGGATGATTAGAAAGTAAAACTTTAATAGTTACATCTTCTCTTTTATTGATAAAGTTTTTGGCTTGTTTTGTCAACTAAAACACTTCATTCATGTACCACGCATATTTATGGATTTCAAAATGCTCTAGTCAATTTGCATTAGAACAGCTCCGTTCACACTGCAATAACGTAATAAACAAATAAAGAGGTACACTGATGAGGAAAGCCTATTTGGACTAATTTTTGTTCCATGTAATTGTCAGTTTAAACCATTTAGTGAAATAATGTCGCAGAAACAATTCTGTTAAAACACATTCATGCAAATAAACCCATTACAAGATGGAAATACTAATTAGGGAAAAAAAAAAAAAAAGAGTTGGTAACAGACAGCACTCCCCATTATGTGCAGTGGAAAACATGCAACCGGAAAAGGTCTCTCCCAAACAATATGGGGCAACTCTCCAAACCATTTCAATGGCCTCCCCTTACCCCCTCCCCTCCAGGCAGGGCTGCCTCTCTGACTGCTAGGCTGCCTACAGCTTTGGAACTCTCACAATGAGATATTTGCGCAAACATTTTAACTAAGCCGCTGCTAAGTCCCCCCCTAAAATTAGCCACCGGCTTAAATCGATGAAGGGAAATTTGCTGTCCAGCGGCACGTGTGGCAGGGACAGAGATAGGGACAGGGTTGGCTATTTATGGAGAGGAGGGGTGGGGGAGAGGTGGTGAGAGGTCGACTTTAATCTGGAGTTGACCTGCTGGCTCCTGCTGTGGCGTCTGGCTGCAGCGGTTTGTTGTCAATCTGCACTTGTACTCCCAACCACCCCATATGTGAGACGGTGTATTATACTGCAGCATGACGTTGGATGCAGCTGGATGCATGGTGGGGTGTAGAAAGATTTGCAACATCCCTCCAACCACTCATCCCACAGTCTGAGTCACTGTCCCCTTGATGCCCTCCACCACCACCCCCCCCCCCCAAATTTAATAATCAGTGACTGGATTAAACTGTCAGATTATATAGAAGCCCTGTCAGAAAATGCTGGAAATGAAGAGAAGCTGTACGAGGCCGACGTGGTGGATTGTGACTCTGTAGAGGACTGATAATGACTCATGGGCGTTGAGCGATTCCCCAAACACTTTGTCATTCAGAAAGCTTTTTCGATTATTCTTAGCTGAGAGAAAAGTCCTCTTTAGAAAGTTAGCAGGTTTCGAACACATTTTCTGAAGTGGTTGCTTCACTATTGATAATCAATGATTCTTAGGCCCACTTGACACCACTGATGAATACATTTTGACTACATAAAACACATTTTTATTCCCATGCAGTACTAAAAAAAAAAAAAGCAAATCCTCTGACAATGCCCCTGTTAAAAAACCACAAACAGACCACTGATGGTTCGAGTGCAGAGAAACTGAATTCTTGAGGAATTTTGTTTTCCGGCAATCTCGCTCTTCGCACTGCTCCCAGCTCTCAGAAACTGTATACCACAAAGACCTCTTCCTCTTCCACTGCACTAATCTTATTAACATACTTGTCATGCATCTCCTTTTAAGTGCACACTTAGCTGTGGTGATGAACACTGAAGATATGGGCTCTACACATGGACAGCTGACAACTGGGACATGCTATCAAAAGGAAAAAAAAAAAAACAGGAGATGCCAAAGGAGGGGGGGGGGCATTATGACATTATATCTTGATATCTTGGCTACAGTGTGATAATGTAATTACACACAGAAGTGTTGGCTGAGGCAAAGCGTGCAAAATTAAAAGCATTATGAACATTTTATTGCTACCATCAGGGGAAAGAGTGTGACTGCTGGCAAACCCTGGAAAACCCTCACTCATACTTGTAACTCATTCAGACATTTAGACACAGCGGTCTGGCACAGGTAGCGGCGTGGTCAGTGTCAATCAGTGAACACTCTAGATGCTGTATCCCTCCACAGCACAGAGTGGCAGGGTCCCATTTATCAGTTGGATGTGACAGAGACAGAGAGGCCAGCAGGAGCCTCCTAGTCTGGGGCTCGCTTGCACGGGTGGAGACGTCGGCTGGCTCCTGCTGAGAGGGGCCGCAAGACGAGAGATACAGTACGAGAGGAGGTGAGTGGTGACTGAGAGGAAAGAAGACTCAAAAGAAAAAACTGTGGTTGTGGGGAGGACAAATGCAGCGACCGATTTTGAAAAAAATTAAAGGTAATGACTGTCAGATCATTGTTGGAGATAGATGAAAGGAAGGGTGACAGGGTTCGATTGAATCAAAGCACCGCGCAGCTCTAGAGCTGAAACAACTACTACAATTAATTGACAAATCTACTGAAAGAAAATCCACTGGCAACTATTTTCATAATTGACTAACTGGCTAAACAATCACTGGCTCCAGTATCTTAAAAATGAGGATTGGATGCATCTCTTCAATAACTGACTGACTCGTTAACTAAATAAAGAAATAATTGACTGAATATTTATCTGCTAGACTGTTGCTTGAAAACATCCCCTAGGTCTGAAACTGTTATGACCATTTTCTGTCAATTAATTCATGAATTAACAAAATAATTGGCAGATTACATGAGTCAGTTAAAGCCCTACTCTGCCTTCATTAAATTCCTGCCAACACAGACTTCCACTGATTAACCAGAGTTCCAATATTAATGGCCAATATTGGATTATCACCGATATCAGCATAGAAAACACGCCGGCCCTGTATGAAGAAAAAAAAACCCATTCATAATACAGAACAAAAGCACTGAAGGCTATTTAAAAACCCAGTCATCATGACAGTGTTTGTCCAGCAGACATCCTGCATATTTTGGTTATCAGAGCACTCAGTCAGGCTCTGGTTACTAGACACACAACTATGATTATGAACTTACTGGAAAACAGCTTCACTGGTGCGGCAACGTGAGCCACAATAAAGTGACGTCGGCTCACAAACAAGGACAAAAACACACACATGAAACAGGCCGTCACGTTCACTAAACGCACTCAGAGGCAAGCCACCACCCCCACGCACACATACCCACACCCAAACCCTAAACCCCAACCCAACCCAACCCATGCACGCAGACCCAAATAACCAGCGATAATACATTTGTAATCCTGATGCGAGCGTACACACAAACACACTCAGTCATCACTGGCCTGACAGAAGGGGAAGACAGTGGCAGAAGGAAGTAAGACAATCCGCAACAAATATGTGGAGTAGCGTGTATGAGTAATGACACGCACCCACGAAACAAACACCCCAGTGACGCATGGGCCGAAAGAGAAGACACTGGAAAGCCCCAGAGGAACACAGAGAGACTGCTGTGGTTCATCGAGACCAAGAACATCGACAACACACACTGACCACGTATGCCAGTCATTTCAGTGGATGCTGATGAAAACATTTTCGTTTCCACTCATTTAACTCGTTGACTGTGTGTCCGAGACCTCTGTCTGAAACATTAATTCTTAACAGTAATTTCCTTCCTAGTGTGCCTTCACTCCGGATTAATTAGCTCATCACACTAAGAGTACGTTTTGGATGTGCCTGCTAATTGTGTCTTCTCTGCCAGGCACTTTGGCATGAAACCAGCCAGGTCTTACAGCCAGTGGTCCAAACATTTAGATTTGTGTCTTGCCCGCTGGACAGCTGGTCATAGTTAACTGTGGTAAAAATGTTCTCTGTAACCACAGCTCATCATAGCCAGAGAATCTGGGGAACAGATCAGTGTATTAAAGGAGCAGCGGCGTTCGCACACATCCGTAAAATGACCCTGACTTGGGGTTTCACTATTAAAACCTCTGTTTTTGTTTCCATCCGTGGTTCTGTCCACAAATTTCCTGGCTCAGGTGAAAGAGAAAACAAGCTGGAGGACACAGGGACATGGCAAGAACCCAACTCAAACAAGCCACACACACAAGCGCGCACACGCACACACACTCACACGCACACACACAGTACTACACCTGTTAAATACATTAATATCTGCACTTATAACCATGCAGACATGATAAAGAAAAGTTGAGCACACATTCTGTACAATGGTAGGTGTGCATGGTCCATGTGCACACACACACAAACCTTCTTTCCTTTTCTTTCTCTCTCATACACACACACACTCTGAAGCTTAAGAGGATTTTTCTTCAAATTACTTTCGGCTTTCACTCTCCACACAACAAGGCAATCACCGCTGTGTGGGATATGCCCAAAAAAATGGAATAAAGTCCCATTTTGGCAGAAGCAACGAAACTGAAGCAGTGAACTTTAAATAACAAAGTAAATTAGAAACTGGCATTAATTACTGTTGTGCTTTATTCAAATAGGAATGAAAAGACCTGACTACAGGAGACTGATTAATGCCTCCTGTAGATGAAGACAGCTGGGACACTGGGAAAGACTTGGTGCTCTGTATGGGTCCTTTTAACAACCATGAAAATGACACAAGAGAGGAAAAGAGACTTACAGACTACCTGGTTCCCCTGTGGACTGTCTTTACTTGCACCACATTGTTTTCTCCATACTCTCATTTTTATGCTTGTTATGAAAGTGCTGTGACCTCACTGATGAAATCTCCTTCACTCTGCACCTGTGTAACACTGAATGACTGTCAAGATAAACTGAATTCATCAGTTGCAGTAGCTCACACATGCCACACAGATTCAAACACTACACCTACACATGAGCAGCCACTGGACTTAAAACTGGCTCCTGTCCAGCTTCAATAGACCATTCATGTAACAGGAATAGCAGCAGGCAGGCAGGCAGGCAGGCTACAGCCCAGTGGCACAACACAAACACTGATGCTTCACAATACGATGCAGAATTCAATGTACAAATAAACAACAATATCTTGATTGTGATGCTACTGAAGACAAAAAGTATCCAACAGCAAAATCTTATGCATTGATTTAGTTGTTAGTTGTTGTTTTTTTTTTTTGGAGGCACAAACAAAATGATAAACAAAGCTGTGGATGTAGATCAGTCACCAACCATCAGTCAACATTCAGGGTGGCTGTAATACAGACCTTTAAGGGCAAATCTACAAAAAATGAGTGAAAATATGAGTGTGAGATGTAATCAAGCCTTATTCAGTTTTAAAACGCACAGATAAATGGTAAGATAAGCAACTTTGTGAATAGCCACAGCCATTTGTCAAACACCTGCGGATATTCTGCCCTTTGAACAGTGGTTCAATATTAAAACAACAATCACAGCAGCAGTTTCCTGCTGTCACTCTCAAACTGATTTACAGGTCTATATTTCAGTTAAATGCTGATTTTTCATTTCTAACTGTAGCCTATAATTTTATATGTAAATATAAAAGAAATAACATAAACAGCTGTGCATGTCTCATCTACTGTATGCCTATAGAAAAGTTCCCTATTTCCACACAAACCACTAGATCTGCTAAGTTATTGTGTTTTCATACTGAAGCCTGGTCAAAATTCAGCCAATATCCCTGTATGTGTACAGGTAATAGAGGTGAACCCACAGTAGTCATTATTTTCCACGTGTTAACATTTACAGAATGAAATAACGGTATTTTTGAAATAACATATAGTTTTGTTCGGGCTATTGGACGTATCTAGACACGTCTCTGGCACAAACTAATGTCAAAATTTCCTTCGACTACTTTCGACTCACAAATACACCTGGCTAAATATAATTCCTCGGAAAGGGAATCAGCTGTTAACACTGGTCGAGCTCTTCCCTCTAGCGTCCATGTGCCGCCATTACAACAATATAGGACAAAAAGTTCGTATAGATTCATGAAAGATTTGAAAGAAAGTTTCTTACAGGAAGAACCGTGACAGCTCCGGACATGTTTCTTTATACAGAAGAGAAGCGTTTAACAGAAACGTGGCAGATTTCTCGTCATGATGAGTCTTCATTTTTCAAAGTGTCCAGCTGCCACGCGTGAAGCTCCGCCGTTAAAACTTCTCCTTCATTTAAGAGGGCAACAAGTTGGAAACGGGAGCTTTAAAAGCGTTTATGCACACAACTGCAGCTTCGACGACCAATAAGAGCGTACAATGCGTTAACTTTAATCTACATAAGACTAACGTTGCTGCCGGGTTGCTGCGCGAGCGACAGAAACCCACGTTTGGTCGCGAGATTCTGACGTTGCGTGCGGTGCAATGTGGGAAATGGAGTCACTCTAAAGCACTGCGGAACAACTGTTTTGTAAGGTAGCCAATGTTTGCTGATGTGTTTTTATTCTACTATGTGGTTATTCCTAAAATAAATAAATAAAACACAGAGATTAAAATAAAATTAAATAGAACAAGATTGAAATAAAAATCAAAATAATTGCAGGCTATTTCTTCACAATGATGACTCTGATTTAAAATGAACTTTTAAATGGTTCAGTTAGGGATCGGGAATTGTTCATAGCCCCAGTTTAAAGTCAGTGCGTCTGTGATCAGCCAGTCATGTCACCTATAGCTAAAGATAAATCCTCAGACACTAGCTCACTTCTGCATTTTTGAGATGTCCAACGATGACAAGTTATTCATTTAGCGCAAGTACATTCTACCCAGCTCTACTGAATAGATATCCTTGATGTCATCATTCCTTAGATCTTATTGGACAGTAAGAATTACCAATGTTAGACGACAGTGGGTTATATTGACATCATTATTGCTGTATCCTGCGCATATCAGAGCGCTAACAAAACAGGTTTGTTGAGCTCCAAACAGACATGCTTTAACCTGTGCCATCCGACAAAAGACTCAAGGTATCGCCTGAGTCTATAAAAACTCTTGCTGGAGCCACTGAAATTATTGCATCGGATCTGAAAGGGAATTCTGCTGAGAGAAAGGGAGCTAAATGTGAAACTGGATATTCTGAAGCAGCAGCAGCAGCAACGGGGAGGAAGAGCTTACTGAGTGCGCACCGATGGGCAGCCTACCCTCTGGTGTGCGGACATCAAAAAGAAGAAACCCGATCAGACACAAGCCCAGTGGAAAAGAGACGCGAAATGACAAGGCAGAAGTTACAAAGAGGTTTTTATTCGACACAAGAGGCGATTTCATTCAGCACCAGCGATATCAAGAGCTCCTGCTCTGCTCGTAGCAGAGTGGCCAAGGCGGCTGATCGGCGGACCGGTGCGTTTTACGCGCATCTTTTCCCGGAATATTCCTCCTGCCTCACAGTAGGTTTTCACACCTTCATTCATGACAAATACTGCGACTTTAATCACAGGCAGACAATTTATCGGCATCATAGCCATTACAATTTATCACGGTCCCACTTGAACCTGAGTTGCAAACAGAAATAGGCTTTAATGACAATCTCAAATCAAATTCAATTGATAACTGATCATTTTCATCCTATAATGTGCCTTTTGGAACTTTGGCATAGGCTAAAGTACATATATTGTGCATAAGTACAATACGGAGTAGCTATACAGGGCATTAGAATTATACAATACAAACAGTACAGTATCTTGATTGCGAGTTCATTATTCAGTGCTTATTTATTGTATTCTATTTGTATCCATTATGGTTCAGTTGCAATGAAGGATTTTCTATATGCTTACGTGTTGTCGCTGTCTGGAGTCTTCTACAATTTTGCTCTTTACAGGTGACACTTGTGTCTTTGCAATGCGTGTGCGCGTGTCAAGTGTGTCCGTTTATGGTGGGAGGGGAGGCGGAGAGTGGGGTGGCGAGGTGGGGGCTGCCTCCAGACTCTGAAGAGATAGTCCCATTAAAACCACCGGGCCAGTGTAGAGCGTACAGAAACTGATGGAGTAAGCTAAAGTGTGAGGGATTGCTCCTCACTTTGTCCGCGAGTAAATCTTCACTTTATCAGGCGCTGTCAGGCAGGCGCCTCCTCACAAGATTGAAATAGCCGAGCGGTGCAGCTCCGCGTAAAGTGTAGTCTGCGGATAAACGGATTTTCCCTTACGACCAGGACTAAATTGACCCGCGATTTCGAAGGAGAGTCAGACAGAGAGACTGACAGACAGGCAGGCAGGGAGGCTGATATGGTGCTCAAAGTGCGACCATGTCCTCATCCCGTCTTTACTGCCGTGCAGCTGAAATGAAAAAGGACCCGGACTGTGATAGAAAGGTAGGCTGAATGCTTTCTCTCACTGATTCAGAGGTCTCAAAAACAATTTGCATAAATGAATGTTGTACCTGTGATGAGCCAAATAAATAAATAAATAAATAAATAAATAAATAAATGCAATGTTAATGACCACAAAAGACTTGTAGAATACTTCTCCACTAATACAGATACATTTTGAAATGATGTTATAAATGAACATCATTTTCCTGCAGAGCACCGGAAAGCTGAAGCCTATGGAGATAAATCACATAACTACCAGGCAATGCTGTAGTGTTAGTACATTTTTTGAAGGGTGTCTGGAAATGTGAGGAAATTTATGTGCGTATAGTAACATTAGAAATTCAGCAGATACTTTTACAGCTTTTAAGTTCAGCACATTTTTAGAATAAACTTCACCGGTGGGAATTTAAACCCTAAAACTGTCTGACCAGTGTGGTGCTTTGCTGACTCACAGATGATGGAACCTGCGTCCCTTTAAATGGTCTACTCACTGAGCCACACTGGACCACACCTGTCTCCACCTTGCTGTGTGTGGTGAGACAGGTCCGGAGCTGGCAGGGCTCTTCTTTCACCTTTAGAGGACCTCACTGGGGGGCCAGAGACATCCCACAGTGTCCTGTCAGCATTTGCAGGGGAAAGCCAGTCGTGGCAGCAGCAGCACCAGCAGCCATTGAACCAGCTATCACTCCTGAAACGCAACACCAGCTCCAATAGTGCTGAGAAAGCTCAGGAGAAAAGGCTCAATGTGCTGTGCTGCTGTGCCTGAGCTGAAGAGCACACACGTGTGATTACAGTCAGTTGTGTCTGTTGTACATCTTTGTGATGGTTTCTCCCAGACGTGGAGCTATAGGGTCTACTTCAATCAGTCTTCTCCTGCATAGTGATGGGAACCACAGATATGCATTCACTCTGTGGCTGTTACATCAGGTCGTTCTCCTGCAGAACTCCCTGACCTTACACATCTCCAGCAGGAGCATTGCTGAGTTTAACAATCTATACCCTGTAATGAGTGTAATTATCCACTTGAATTAATAATTAATATAATATAAGGTCACCCAGTGAGTCAGGTTTTATGCTGCATTTGTTTTAGTCTTTTGTGCATAAACACCTTGTTAGTGCAGTCTTGCTAATCCTGAGCTTACTTAGTGCTTTTTAGCAGCCAGTACTTCTGCCTTTCCTCCTGTATCTCAAACATGTGTGTGCACATCTCTCTTCCTTAGTGGTTTCTTACGAAGCATTTGTCTTTTTAATGCATCGTTTAGAGAGTAAGTATTCTTCAAGCACCCACGGGCATTGTGATGCATTTATCTCAGTCATTCTTCAAATCACAGTGAGGATGGATAGTCTGATGCAGGAGCACAGAGTATGAGAAGACCAAGGTCACAACATCACTTGCTCAAAAAGAATTTTGTCTATGAGCGTGTGGGAAGTTGTCTTTACTTCTCTGGGAATTATCACATACTCCCATATAAGAATACTTCAAGGACAACAGCTCTTACACTCTACTTCATTAAAATCAGTACTCGGGTGGCTTTGAAATGCTATTTCACAAAGCTTCACTGTGAGATAAATATAATTTTATATTCAACATTTGAAGTGATTACAGCCTCTGTGGAGATAATTTGTGAAGAGGGCTGAGTCACTCGACTGTTACTGGAAGGTGCACATGTGCAGCCAAGAGATTTTTTTCTTTTGCGCTATTTTCAACCAATCTTTCCCCTCAATGTACTGTACTTCTTGATGGGGGAACATGTGAACACTCAAAACGAGGTGACCTGGTTATTCGACCTTGTTACATATTTTTCCTTTAACACCATTTTCTTTTTTTAAATGCCTCAGAGCAAAATTCTTTATAGATCTCGGTATTGAATTCCATCGTTTTTGCGTCTCTGAATAACACAGTGCACACGTGTGTGAGTGTGTTCATGCATGTGTACATTTGTGTGGTGCGGGAAGCAGAGCTGCTGGTACAGACTGATTTCCTACACCATGCATAATCAGGTTGGGTAGAACAAAGATGTTAGGTCTACAAACAGGGTTTGTTTGGATCAGAACGATCCCGGCATCCAGAACCCAAGAGAACAGTGGCTCATTCACAAGACACCAAGGGAAAGGACCCAGTGGAGGGACCAGCTAAGGTCTCTATAAAAGCTTGTGTATCCCTGGAGAATAACAAGAAGAGAAATAGTGAAGAATAGTAAAGCCTTCTTCCATTATGTGCTTTTCATAATAAAATGAGAGCGTTAGTGTTCAAAGACATGCCCTGAAAAGCACTGAAAGTCTTCATGGGTGTACATAATTTTAACAGTAAAGTGACTATTAGTAAGCCTCTTTTCACATTAGTTTGGAATAAATGGGAGAACAACATTTCATTGTTGTTCTTCACAGATACCAAACCGGTAACCTTGGGATTCCCTTAATATCTTGCCTTAATCCCATAATCTAATTCATCCAATGGTTAAGGTCATCATTTAAAGCTATTTTTAAAAGTTGTCAGTTGGATGACAAGGTTTTAAAGTTATGTCTAAGACCGTGATGTAAAATCTTGGTGGTTGTTGTGTAGAAATGATGGTGCCAGTTTGTTTGTTTGTTAGCTCCCTGTGGCCTTGATTAAAATGAATGGGCGCACAGCTTAACACCCAAAGTGGCTGCCAGACAAGACTTTTCTTTTCCCTGTTAAGTCAAGTCCCGGACTGCACACTGATTGTTGCAGAGCCAACCGGCAGCCTCAATGACCTCAAGCATACAGATACATTTAATGTACGTGTATACAAACACACGAACAAATGCCTGTGCACATGAAGTTTTACACTGAATATTTTGACATCTGAATGTCTTCACTTACAGGCCTTGCCTCTGTGAACTGTCTCATTATAAACAAGTATGTGCAAGTATATGCAGATTTTCTTTTGTTTCCTCAAACAATTTCCTCATGAATGTAAGAATTATACTATGTGCATACTATATGCAGTTTTTTTTAACCATCGTTCCTCTGCTCATGATTTGCCAGCAGACCAACCCCCCCCCTCCATATCACACATTCAAATCAGAGGAGCCACACCGCTGTTACAGCTGGCACAATGCACCATTGTTAAGCTGTCCATTGTGTGAATCTTTGAATGAAGGAGGGTCTTTTAAAACGATAAGGTTTTGGTAAAGGGATGCACAGCACATATCCATTACACTCTGTGTGATCATTGTCCTGATTATGGAGAATAAGTGGGACTTATTACTCAACATCAATACTTCAATTACAAGTGCCATTAATTGCACACTGCGTCTGAGGCATTTTCATCTGGCAAAGTCATTTCGGCTCTGTCAAAACCCATTGTTGCTGTGGTAATGAAAGGCAATTCACGTAAACGATTAAATTTAAAAACTGGGTGGCCTCTTTCTCACCACAGCCAAGTTGCCTTGAGCAGTTTCCAGTAGCATGCCATCCATTATTAGACACAGTGTTTGTCAAATGTCCTATATGAAGGCAGGGATGTACTGTGACTTCAATTACAAAAGGAGCCAACGCCTAGTAATGCCTCACTTGATGTAGGAGATCAGCTATTCCTGACAGCATACTTGAAAAGGATCATTCCCATGTGTTAGGCAGCCTTTTTCTCTCCCCACTGATAAAATATCTGTGCAACTTATTGTTGCCTGAAAAGCTTCCAAAGACTTCACTCTGACCCAGAACAGGTTCAAAATCTCAACTGTTTCCTACTATTTTTCCCCCTCAAAAAACGTGTTCTCTTTTACAAGCTTTTTTTTTTTTTTTTTTATTTTATTCTGAATAGAAAAAAAGGGTTAAATTAATATAATTTTGCCCCTGGCTCTCCTCTACTTTCCTTTTTGCTTGCTTCGTCCTTCAGCTCCTTTCATCTGTCCTCCGAGTTCATATCCCTGTAGTCTCAAAATCTAGGTTGGACCCATTTTCATACGAGGAACTAGGCGAGAGGAAGATACTCATGTAATTTCCTAACCCTACTGCATCACAAAAGCAGGAGTCTGGTTTAACCTGCGTGGCTGATGTAAGCATCTCTGAAAAGACGGGGAGACTGGAGAATGAACCTGACAGGAATCCACTTCAACAGAATTTTGGGTTGAATGTCACAGAAAAAAAAGGCTGTTGATTATTTTTTTTGTTCTTTTGCCTGTTGATGTTCCCTCTGCAAATATGAGGACATGTCTGTGAAGCCATGACATTTTCAGACCTTTGTTTGTAATACACGTAGCTTAGAGTTCACTCAGCTATGACCTTTTAATGTCTGTTACATGGCAGACTCCCTGAGAGAGACGAGTAGAAAATGAGAGAGGCTCAGGGGTGGTTGGGGAATTGATTGCATGCCCTCTACCTCTTTGATGACAAACTGCTTCCCCATGAGACCAGCAGACAACATAAACACCAGTTTGCTTTTACACTTTTCTAATTTTTACACCCAAATCACCCCAACAGATCTTAATTCTTTTCATTGTGAAATGCGCAACTATGGTAATGATTACATTTATTCCCAATGACATGCTCCAATTCCACCACAGGGCTTCTATTAAAGGACACTGCAGACAGATCTTTTTCTGTGTACCCATGGCACTGGTAGTCATTAACCTTCTAGTCAGGCAATTTGGGCCAGAGGAGTGTTTTTCTCTCTGGATGTGGAGCAGTGTGGGTATGAGATGTAGCAGGGAAGGCCAACCCCCTCTTTTGCAAGGTGAAAAAGGCTGTTTTCATAGGCCAGGTGATGAATGGGGTGTCTGTGGAGGTGCATCGCCCTTTTGGAGCTCTCTTTCTCACTCTCATTCACTCTCCATCAGTATTTCCCTTCATTCTATTACCCTTCTCGTTCATTTTCCTGCCTGCTTGCCGTCTCATTCTTTGATCCCACCATGCTCTGTCACCCTCTTTCCTCTCATTTTCTCCCATCTGCTCCCTCTGTCTCTCACACACAGAATCTATTGTAATTGACTTTATCTCTTTTTCTCCCCCCAACCCCTCTCTCATTTCCTTCCTCTCTGTCTCCCTGTCTTCCTCTTCACAGTGGATCAGCTGTTGGCGGCCTAAGCTGAAGGTGACCTGTTGGCTGGGCCAAGGGCTGCAACACAGGACATGGGTCCTGCCTCCCCTCCCCGCTCGTGTCTTGTGTTGCAGCCAGTGGAGCAGCCTGTCTGCCTCTCCATCGGTCTGTCTGCCCACCGCTCATGGACTGAGCTCCCAGAACAGATGGATCCTACCAACCGTGGACCTGCTGACCTTGCTGCTCACTTTACAACAAGCCTGTGCCTCGTCACTGTCGTTTTCAGTGTAGTTTTCAAAATCAATATAGTGTCCTCTCTTACAGTTTAAAGGCAATAAAGTACTTTAGAAATGTTACTCCCGTTGTATTTGTAATGATAAAAAAGATTCATGGTTGTTTGTTTTGGTATATAATGGGGTATACTTGTTGTCCCCAGTTTAGAGTCAATACTTGGTCCTGGTCATGTCTTATCAAGCGTATAGCTGCAGCCCTTAGACAACACCTCGCCAATGACATTTGCACTGTGACATTTAAAACAAAGTTAGCTCCATCATGGATTATTATTCTTTTGAAACTGTAAACACAAGGCGAGCCAAATAGGTTTTTAATGAGCCTTGTCTTGATCAAATGAAGCAGCACTTCTGACTTTCCCAGGGAGCAAACATCATCGTGAAGCAATTGCTACTGACAAGGTCAACAGCAGCGTACCTCTGGGCGAGGTGGGCAGGTTTTAGGGAGGCACGCACTGGCTGTCTGAGCCCATTTAAACGCCTTATCTTCCCCACAAGTTGCAAACGAACGGCATAGATGAAGAGGTTAAGAGAGTCACACAAGATAGCCTTTGTCTTTGTTCTCGTCTCTTGCTTAGAAATCACTATGTGTATGGGGGGAAACAGAAGGGAGGACAGTGGGGTAAGGAGAAGTGGCTGTGCGGTGTGCTTCTTTGCATGTGTGGATGCATGTGAATGCTGTGTGTGTGTGTGTGTGTGTGTGCGTGCTTTAAAGTAAAGAAAATGAAGCCATTTTCTGACAGGGGTGTCACATGAGCCGGGTGCGGATGCTTGGCGTTTTCAATCTCCCTCTACCCGGACTGTTTACCAGAGAGATTGAAAGGAGGCTGTGTGCTGAATGCTGTGTGAGCTGATATTGGCTGACTATGTTTACCCCGAGTTGGTGCAGATGCCTTCAGAAGCAATATTATTTATTTACCATTATACATTCCCAAGTGCTGCCACATACTTTTGTGACATGCCCCCCTGGAATGTTCCCTGACCTGATGTTAAGATAGGCTTAACGTGAAATACATGAAATAACTCTGAAACAGCATTTTATCATACATTTTTTCGTGGCCTCTGCATCTTAGCCACAGCCACCTCAGGGTAACTTCTTCTTAGTTTAGAGTTTCTTCTTGCACTTGGTTTGGATGTTTACAGTTGGTCTTTTCCATGCAAACTTTCAGTGGTCTGGTTTTGGTTTGGAGACTAAATGAATATATGAATATTGCATCTACATTTTATTCAGTTTCTTACCTGCAGTTAGATAAGAAGAGTGAGGGAAGGAATATGTGCTATCAAGGGATGAAAGTAGGCATAAGTTGCCATATTATCATTTAATTAGAGGAATAATTCCACATTTTCAGGTTTAATGAAAAGACTGATAACTCTCATGTCTGTATGTGTTAGAAGATAGTGCTAGCAGCTGGGTAGCTCACATTAACATCAAGATTTAAAGAGGTAGCCTGGCTCTGTCCAAAGGTGACAAGAAACCGAGAAATAGTCCAGCCCATAAAACCCTGTAAATTTCAGTAGTTTTATATTTACCATACACACACAAGAATGGTATCAATCTGCCGTCTGTAAAAAAAAAAACTATTTATACCATAAACCCCATGCTAACAAAGCCCAACCTTTTATAGCATTAAATTAGCTAAATGAAACATTTCTATCTTATACCCAGAGAAGTGAGCAGGACACTCTGAGATCTAACAGATTGCTGGGTCTTAACAAGGATTTGCTGTGCCGCATATTTTTCCACACCAGTGCACTTTGTGTCTGCAATCAGCAGATACAGATTGAGGGAGAAAGAGCTATCCCCCTTGCCGCTTCGGTTTAAATTCCCCCTAACACCCTAGCTGGTACAGAAATGCTACAGCAACAATATCAAGTCAAGGAATTTATTCAGTTCACAGTGAGGGAGATGAAGAGACAGACTGAAGGCAGGTTCAGGAGCGGGAGGGAGCCAAGAGCAAAGTCCTCTTGTCACAGGTGTCTTGTCACTTGTGTTAGATTGGATGTGTATGCATCGGATGACATGGCAGGCATCCTAGGCTTAATGTCACGGCAACAGGTTCAAAGACTGACATTTGTTTGATGATGACATGGGGTGAAATGTAGTCAGTGTTGCACTCTGAGCAAGAGGAAATAAAATTAGAGGAGGAATGATAATAAGGGAAAAGGAGTTGGATCACATCTCACAGTTATCAGTTCCACTGCATTTCCAGGCTAATCAACTATTATTTATGTGCAGCCATTCGTGCTGAAGTGCAAGTATAGACAAAGGAATAAATGATCATATGGTTGGATGCTTACAGCATATTAAATGTAGTCAAAGACAAAGAGTGGACACCAAGGCCTCATAAAGTCAGGCTCGCTCACTGTGATAAAGGACTGCCAATATACATCGGACTCATTTACAAGATGGAGTATGTGGCAGCGCAATCAATTCCTTAGTCTATTCATGTGACTGTAGATCCATTCAGGCCCACAAGGTCACAATGTATTTTGTGTTTTGATGTCAATTACAAAAGGTGGGATGGCCACAGGAGGAGCGGTCACAGGCAATAAGAAGAGAGAAAACATGCTGGAGACAAGGGAAGAGAGTGTGTGAGAGAAGCCCTTCTGGTATTAATTATACCATAACTCTACCATCACTTTGCAAAAAAGTGAGGAACCGACAGTACCTGACTCCATTCGAGGACCCTGAGCTTTCAGGACTGCCTCAATATGCCAGCACTCTCAGGGGAGATGACAGAGGAAGGCTCTTTCTGAGCAACTTAAAAATGATAAGAGGCTCTAAAGAGAGACTGGAGAGGGGAAAGGGAGAGAAAGAGAAAGGGGTGGAGAGAGGAAGCTAAGTATAAAAGAGAGGGAGCTATAGAGATGGTAGAAGAGGGATGAAGAGATTGGCAGCTGGGAGAGATAAAGACAGACTTGCAGAAAGAAGAAAGTAAAGGGAAGGAAAGAGAATGGCAAAACAGAGATGGAGAGTGGCGAGAGGGAAAGGCAGAAGACTGAGATATGTAGTGAAAGGGACAAAGCTATAGAGGCAGAGGATAGAAAGGGAGAGAGAGCGGAGAACAGACTGACTGGGGTTGATTTATTAAAACTGAGCGAGGCGGCACTGCAGAGACAGCTGCCACTTTTCACCGAGTTTCAGACAAGACGAGTGACACTGACACATCAGTCAATAGAAACAAAAACTTTGCCCAAGTGTTCAGCAAAAAAAGTTCTGAACTATGTTTGATAATCTGGCAAGGGAGGTCACTGGGGGTGAAGATGCCCAGAAAATACCAAGACACGAAAATATTCTTTAAATGCACCAGTGGTGCGGCATGGTGTGTAAAAAGGTGGTGCACAAAAACAGAATGATGGTTCAATTTTCAGTCCCCATGCACCGTTTACGATCGTTTTTTTTGCTCTCCATATTTTCATATGGGTTTTCTATGCAAATCTGTTTACACATCTCTGAGAAAACACATAGAGAAAAGTGCATGCAAGGATACACTCCCAGTCACTCTGAAACGGAATAAGCAGTTTGAGAGACAGAATGAATAAGAGACATTTTCACTCTCTGCAGAGTCAGCACACAAAACAGCCATTACCAGCATTACAATGAGTGCCTTCGGCTGTGTGGTGTAGATCTTTCCCTCCTAATGGGGACTGACAAAATAAAAACATAACAGAAACAGATTCTATAGTAACTGCACGAAAATTATGAACACTATTACATAGGTAGGTCATGAGAGGTTAAGTGCTAGCATTTGCCAGCTTTGAAAGCACTCAGCACACTTTGATGTGAGCTTTTAAAGCAATAACTTGACAAAGGGAAGAAAATCATCTCTAAGTTTCAGGTGCATTAATATACAAAGAGGAACAGTGTTGGAAATTATGACTGCAAACGCTAAACACAAACAGAACTGCCAGCTTGGTTGCGTGATAGGAGAATTGACAAATGCTAACTGACATTCAACCTAATATGATCCATCTTCATCCACCAGTGTGACGGGGATTTGGTTTCTTCAAATTTAAAGCCCTTTCTCATTAAAGGACCAGTGTGTAGGATTTAGGGGGGATCTATTGGCTGAAATGGAACATAATATTCATGTTTTCATTAGTGGGTAATCATCAGAAATTAAGAATCATTGTGTTTTCTTTAGCTTAGAATGAGCCCCTCATATCTATATAAGGAGCGGGTCCTGTTCCATAGAGTCTGCCATGTTTCTACAACAGCGCAGAATGAGTAAACCAAAGACTAGCTCTAGAGAGAGCCTTTGAAGGCCACTGTAGATTCTACTACATGTTTGGGAAAAAGAGTGTTGAGGGGAGGGGTAGTCAGATGGTTGCAATCTGCAGCCTCACGGCGAGGTGCCACTAAACCCTGCGTGCTGGTCCTTTGAGTATTACACAATTCTGTGTACCTTATGCACATATTGTGCCTGTACGACCATGTGTGGTTGTGTGTGCACATCTGCACGTGTGTGTGTGTGTGTGTGTGTGTGTGTGTGTGTGTGTGTAGGTCCTCGCTCTGGGGGATGCCCCTTGAAAGATTCATTGAGTTGATGGACAGATTTAGATCACAGATTTCCTGTAAACTCACTGAGCCGTGTTGCAGGAACAGGCAGGCAGACATTTTGTGATGCCCCTGGAAGCACTTGTGAGCTGCTGGAGTGTGACTTTGATAATGCAACTGTCAACATATGCTAAGCCTGTCATGATTTCTGTCTCAGCCCCATTTATTGGCCTCCTGTCCTACTCCACCCGCCCTCCAGATGTCCCCGGACTTTCTACCCATTTCCAGATCCACCTGCTCACCTGTTTTCCATTTCCAATCGCTGGAACTTCCCCGCCTACCTACACACCTGCTCCTCATTTCCCTCATCTGTTCCCCAATATTTACACCAGCCCTTTCCCCCCAGACAGTTGTTAGATTGTTTGCTAATGTCTTTGTATGTGTACCTTTGTGCTGCTCATGCTGTGGCTTCCTGTTTCTGCTACCTGAATTTAGTTACCTGTTGTCTGTCCATCTGTCTGTCTGTAAGCACAGTCCTGATCACTTAATCTATTAAAGTTACTTGATTGCACCAGCCTGCCTTTGTGTCAGCCTTGCTATCTGTGCTCCCACCACCAGCCCTGACAAAGCCTCACCGGGCTCCTGTCTGCAGTTTGGGGAGAATTTGCTTGTGATTTTAATGAAATCCTGTATTTCTTCACTGTGTTGACACCTGAGGTGAAATCGATTCTACACTGCCTTTAGTTACGGGGAGTGGATTAAGAATCATACTGCTTTTCAGAGGATGTCTCTTTGCGTAGAAAATAAATAGACTTGAACTTAATTTCCCAGGCTGAAGCACTTTATGCAAAGTAGATAAAAAAAAAAAAAATCTAAGTTTGTCTACTGGATGACATATTCACAACAGAATGGCGTCGACTGATGGGAGGAAACAGGATCTGAGGAAAATGTTCCTGTTCATCAGCTGTCTTGGATTGCGTGACCATAGTGTCTTTCCATGTCAGGTCCCATGAGTACCACTGTTCCACCTCAAGGGCTTGTGGTGTGCAGGTTGGGGAGGAGTTTGTGATACTATGGCTGCGTAGGACGTGTATGTGTGTGTGTGTAAAGAAAGGCAGAGACAGTGAAGTGGGGAAAAAAAGAGCTCCTAAACAGACAAATGGAAAGTTATCATTCAGAGACAGGCAGGGAGATTTAAGGAGGAAGAAGAAATGGTAGAGATCAAAACAAGGAAATTGTGTGTTAGAGGAAAACAGGCAAAAATAATTACAAAGCTGAGAAACAGAAAAGCAGAGAGATGAGTAAAATAGAAAAGCAGAGGAGGAAAAAAATGAGACTGCTAAAAAGAGTCTCAGCCAGAGAGAAATGAGGTGGGGAAAAAAAAAACCAGACCAAAAGTTCCTGAGGTAGCAAATGTGAGCAGGACAGAGAGAGGGAGAGAAAGACAGGACAGAGGAGGAGAAACAGAGGACAGAGAGTGATACAAGCTCCAAAAGATGAGAAATGAATCTCCAGTTGACAGCAAGTAGGGGCCAGTTATGATAAGTGTCACCCTCTCTATCCTCAGTGGGAGTATAGTCCAGTGCTGAGTTATCAGCTGCCAGTCCCCTGCTCAGGTCCCACAGACACAAGGTGACCTTCTGTGAATCAGCCAGTCGGTGGCCGGGAGCCGCAGACTGCTGACAGTGACAGGTGTTCACTTTCAGCTCATTATGGTTTATTCATTCATTCCAAATTCACTCAAAACTTTAAAATGGTAAAGAGGTCCCTCATGGGGTGGACATGAATCAAGCATTTTTTTTGCACATACAGTACTCCTCGCTTGGTTTTCAAACGGGCTGCGATGTTACGTTCAGTGAGGGACATCACAGCAGATAGCGACAGGGAACTTGTAAATGTTGACACCCTGTCAGATTTACACACAAGTGATGCGAGGCCAGATATTGAGGGTGTTTCTTTAAAGGGACAGAGCTTTAAAATGGGTTAAGAAGACAAAGACTAAAATGATGAATTGCTGTATTTCCTGACCGCCTGGGATAATGTGTTTTCAACAGAGCCTGCTTTTCCACTGTAGATAACGATTGTAATATATCAGTGAAATGTGAATTTAATGTGCTCAGGTTACAAGAGATCTGGAGGGTGAAAGTAAGGTTTTTCTTTTAATTTACTATCAAGATGCAATTTTACATTCCATTATCAACACATTTTTAGTTATCGCCGCCCACATAAAAAAAAAAAATCCCCTCACAATACCTCCAACTTTGCAAAAGAGAAAGGATTTGAACCCATCCTAATTCCCTATGGAAAGAAAGCACATGCTTTTAAAAAAGAGTGGTAGACAAAAGTGTAAGATAGCTTCAGGCACTTTTAAAATCTAAACCTGATAAGATGCTGCAGTGTGAGGACTCTTACAACCTGAGTGGAAAAGAAGATATTAAAAATCCTCAGTCATGCACAGGCAGTTGCCAGTTGCTCATTTGGGAGCTGGACTTTGGTGCTGCAGCCGCTGATGATATACAGTATTTGCCCGTTCTGGGGTGAGGATGTTTTTCCTGAGGCCAGCAGCCATGAAAGCACCACTGTGCGGACCGGCTCTGAACAATTGTATTGTCCCAGGGCTTTTGATTAATGTGAGGGATGGCTGAAGAACAATTCCAGCAGTGTTATCAGGAGCAAACAGAAGGAGACAAGAGGGCCCCTGAGCTCAACGTGGGGCCCCATCAGTGGGTCCCCAGGCCACCTGGTTGTGATTCAGACAGCTGGATTGATAGTGTCTGATGTAGCTTATGTTTCTGTTTACCTACATGTGTGTCTGCACTTGTGCTCACAGCTGGAATGGAGGGAATTGTATTTCTGTGTTTACCCTGCGATTGAAAATCTCTCTTCCACTGCACTTAACTGCTGATTGGTTTGACCTTGCCGAACACAATCCATTTTTATTACCAACTACCGCGGGGAAAAATCCTGCATTTCACAGTTAAACTTATTTATGATATAAATACTGTGAACTGAAGACTGTCAGATAAGAGTAGATACTTATTTGCCTGATGTGGGAGCTCCTTTGAAGACTAAGCAAATACCATCATCATTTAAAGTCTAGACATACGCTTTTATCTTTGGCAGCTGAGTGATAATTCCCTGTGATTATTATCTGCCTTGCCGCTATTTACAAATATTACACCGTTTCCCTACAAATGAGGCTGATATGTGAACAGCTCACTCTTCCAGTCTATCAATCCTTCGAGTGTTTGCTACCCAAATGATGTCCCAAAAGAAACAGAGTGAGAGACAGAGAGAGAGAGGAAAGATTCTTTATCACAAAACCTCCCTGGAAGAAACCATCAGCAGCTGTCACGCTCATTTAAGAAGGAACCAATTATAGCAATTTGACAGTTGTGCTAATTTCTGAACAGATCCCGTTTCAAAGGAGCAGACCTGGCGTTCTGCCTGGAACACAGAACTTTGTGCCTGTTTCTGGCAAAGGAGCTTAGTTTACATGCCACTCTCCTCTCCCCAGTTTTCTCTCTCACCCTTTTCTGTCTGTCTGTCTGTCTCTCTCTCTCTCCCCCTCCCTTCTCTTTCTTGCCACCCTGTTCCCTCCCATTGTGAATCTGATGTGAGACAAACAAGTTAGATGCTTGCTGGACTGAATGTGATGCGTTGCCTGGACGACAGAGGGACAGGCCTGGGGAGTCTGGTGCTGGATGAGAGACTGGAGAAAAGTGAGGAGGTGGCTGTGAGTGTGTGTGTGTGTGTGTGTCTTTTAGACACTCCCATTGGGCCCCCTGGCTGGCGAGGACTGACTGCTGAGTGGGCTGATTGGCACATAGACGACACCCCCCACCCCACCCCCCACCCTCTCCACTCTGTCCCTCTCCTCCCGCTCTTCTCCCCTCTCGTCTTTCCCCTCTCTCACTCTGTAATGCTGATGATACGTTCTGCTGCGGGTCTACTTCAGCTGCATAAACAAAAGGATGCCGCTTTGTCCAGCAACCTCGGTATGGCCGTCCACACACACCACAACAACACACACACACACACACACACACACACACACACACACACACACACACACACACACATTGAGCCTTGGTTGGCAAACAATGACCAGACTTTTTTCCATATGCAGCTCAGCACACTGACCTTAATAAATATAATTCTTACTTTAGAAAGAACAGACTGTCACACACAAGAAAAAAACAACTTTGTGTTAGGTTTAAGCTAAAGTCAGCTTTTTTTCACTGCTTTCACGGGCACACACCCTGATATACCACAGTGCAATGTGCCTTTTTCAAAGCAGACATTTTGTCTCATCATCATTTGACTCATTGAGTGTTACTAATAACGTTAACTCTGGCTCCATGCACAATACCAGCAACTGAGCTAAATGGAGTTCAGCCATAGTTAATTTTATTATTTACACTTGCTGTGATTAGCAGAATTTGTCAGCTGCAAACGGCACTGTGATATGGCACGAGACAATTAACAGAACTCCAAAAAAACAAAAAACAAAAACTACAGCAACAATGAAGAACAGTTATCACATGCTGACACTGACACTTGCCCACAGATACTTGACAGAAAAACACAGTACACAGCACTTAAAATGTCTGCTGCAAACTTGCAAGCATCCCACTATGACTCAACTTTGTAGCAGTGCTTGCAGTGCTGTAGTGACAGAAGATTCAGTAACTTCATGAGTTTTACGAAGTGTTTACATTATTTCTCAGCTTGCTTTGCATGTGCTCTTGCACACACTATAATTACACTCACAAATACAACCCTACCACCCTCGCCACAATTACCCCTTTCTTTATTATTCACTGCTCTAGAAAAAAAACACAAAGTGACCGAGCAAAATTGCTACTTAAAGGCCTTGAAAGCATATTTTGTCAATCAGGTTCCTACTATGAGTGATGGGGTGCTGCATGAACACAAAATGTTTTGCCAAAGTTAGATCCATTTCGGTTCTTACAATTGACAGATTTGAGTCTGGGCTGTCTGAGGTGGGTGGGGCTCACTGGGAAAAGTGTGATGTCACACATTTCTGTCCAATTAAAATTGATGAATATTGGAATCAGCATCTGAAGGTACTGTTGTTTTGCTTATTTCGCCCAGCTGCTGTCATCGACCCACACCCACACAGTTCTGATGAAGCAGAACAGCTGAGTTTTTGAGTGTTAAATCTTTATTAACTGTGATTGTTACTTGTTTAATCATGGATGTTTGGGTTATTTTTTTTTTTTTTCTTAAAATTTGAAACCACATTTTCAGTGGCTTTAAGTGACCTTTATTGTTCAGCCAAACACTATAAATACATATTGCAAAAACTGTCTCACATAAAGAAACCACAAACTCAGATTTATTGCGATGGCTCACACACACATACACAGCAGCAGTCCCTGGCACGTAATCAAAAGGGGAGTGCCTCCTGTCCTACCATCTGACTGTTCAACACACTGTATATGCTCTGAACAACTCTCCTTACAAGGTGAAAAGTGTGAGATTGACCACAATCTAAGCAGAACGGATGCTTATTTTTTACATCATCGCTTATCTGTCATGTCCTTTTGGCCATAAAGATGAAATGTGAATTTCATTTTTCATTGTTTTGTGCAGAACCTTTTCGTTGTCACTGTCTTTCTCTGTCTCCTTGTGTGTGTGCCGCTTCCAAAACAGACTGCAGACTTACCAGCGTCTCAGAAACATAAAATGCAAAATAATAACTGGCGCTATGGGGCATAATGATGCATCTCTGACGGATGCTCTCACCCATCAGTTTAGGCATACATGGTTCAATGCCTGAGATCTGACTGCTCTATGTAATAATAAGCCATTCACTCATATTCTGACCAAGGTCGTAAAAGAGGCCTAACCTTCACTATCAGAATCACTAATTGATAACCATGTTCAGGCCTTATGGCTGAAGGTCAGTGTGTCTTCTGCTCTATGGGGAGCTAATAAGCTAAGGGAGAGTGTGGGCCAGAATCCATCTCCATTAAATTAAAGGAGCCTGGTCTCACAATGTGACCTCTATTCACTATGATTTATTGCTTGAACAGACTAAATGAACATCAAGCACAAAGGACACCCAGCTAATGAAATCATTGGCCCGACAGTTAAGTCAGTGCAGATGTGAATAGAGTTGTAATTGAATGAGTTGTAGAGAAGTGAAATGCCCAGACACACATTCCTTACATCACTGTTGTGTAGGTCTAGAAGTTTATTAGTTCCTTGACAAACTCAGAGTGTATGTAATGGCAGCAGGAAGCAGAAACCGGAATCTCACAAAGTGATCTTACATGCGTTTTTCAGCTCAAGATGTGAACCCTTCATCCAGACAGATTCAAGGACCCTGAGCTATTGTCTGCTAAAAAAGAGGAATGGATGTTTCACCTATCTTTACTATTTCATCTGTTACCTTATATTGCAGGAAAGAAGAGATGAAGACAGAGTATGGGAGACTCAGGACAAAGAGCAGGATACAATTTTGCTAGTCAGTTTGGGTCCATATTGGCTCCATAGGGATTTAACCACCAAGCTGTCTGAGGCAAATATCCCTAACTGTATTAGCTCAGTTCTGGGACCAGCTTGAGTTTAAATGTTCTTTCCATTTAAGTGGTAAGTCTAAGTCATTACACCTATGTGAAGTGTAAGTAAATGGGATGTATTTTATGCAGTCACTAGATGGCGCGCTTTGCTTGAACTGTTCCATTTGATCCTGCTGCCTATGGCACCAGGTCAAATACTGACTGATGCTGTACTTGAAATCCGCTTCACTCACGTTCTTCAAATCTGTCAAATGAGAGAGATCTCAATCATAAGCTCTGCAGCCGCTGAGTAGAGTCCAAAAGCAGATTATCATAAAGGACAACGATAGGCTTAGTCAGTCTCAGACCAACAAATCAAGAGCCTCCACAGACCTATTTAAAAGAGCCAAAAACACTAGTATTGCTCTGGATTCCAATAAAACCTCTTAAGAAAAAGGTGGCCTTTTTCTTAGTGCAACTTAGTGGGACAAAGATTTTTTTAATTTTAACAAATGGTTCACTGGGATTACCTTTTGGCCATAACAGAGAGGTAGTACAAAAACTGTCGCTTTGAATCCATAATCTGCTGTTCCTTCATGATGGGAAAAATAAAAAGTAACACTTGAATCTTAACTGATTAAATGAGTTTTGCCATTAATTCAGGAATGAGGTACATGCTGCATCTGTAAACTAATTAATAGTTTGAACTGGGGAAAGGTTGAAACGCAAGACCTGTACAAGAGCCCTCCTTGTCGCTGTGAAAGCCCCAGATCCCTATCACAGAAATGGGACCTTTTTCAGTTCCGGATGAGAGCACATCAGCCTCACAGAAAGGGGTGTCAATTGGTTTCAACTGGGGAGACGAAAAAGAAGAGGCAAGGAGAAGGAAAAAGAGGGAGAAATAAAAGACACTGGCAAGTTACCAAGTGGTGCAGGTGCCTGCCTAACAACAGGCTGCACTAGCACATTGCACACTCTAGGCAAGTGTGGTCCAGCCTGAGCGTGACCTACAGACTATGGGAAAACAAACCAAGACTATTATGGCAAACCCACAGAGGGAAGGGCTGTTTGTGAGAGTGTGAGTGCGTGTGTGTGTGGCACATTGTCCATTCATGCAGTGGACGAATAGATCCTTTCAGCATTTGCGTGAACATCAAGACAGGATTTAAGACACTTTGTGAATTTAAATTTTGTCAGATCTATCCCGAGCTCCAGTAAAGCTATTTGGTTTAACCGCACGCCATAAATCATTCATTCAGAGAGCTTAAAACTGTGAAACTCATCCAAACATGCCTCATCCAAAAACCAAGTCTGTAGTCTGAAAAAAAAGAAAAAAAGAAAACAGATGCCTCGTGCTTAATATGTCTGATGTATCACACAAATCAATCTCTTGAATTAAACTGAAATCCTTATATAAAGCTTTTGATCCTGATGAAGGTGATCCCGGCTACAATATCTAGAACTGTGTCTACTGAATTAAATGTTTCTGATGTGTTGCAATGTCAGATCATGAGATATTCTCATATCTCTCCCTATATATATAGATATAGATATATAGATATAGATATGGGGAGATAAACACTTGGGTGTTTATTGTACACGTGATTTTGTTGAATTATGTTGGATATGCTGATAATAACATACCCGTGAGACGTACAAACAGTGTCACTCATACAGAGGAAAGGTCACTCAGCTCATGTTGACAGTTCGTAAATATGCCACAGACGAGGCAGTGCATTAGTGCATAAGTAGCTTTATAATTTCACAAACTGGTCCTTTTAAAAAAAAAAAAAAAAAAGAATATATAAACCTCTGTCAATAAAAGATCGAACTTAAAATAAATTTGAAGGGCACACTTGATCTGGGTCACACATGATCTGAAGCGACAATCTATAAATCAAACGAGACGAGAGCAACTCAGGTGCTCGTTTTCAAGCACAAGTCACATGGACAATCTGAATATTTCAGTATTATTGCAGTTTCTGTTCACTTTAAACTTATCCAAAACTCACGTCTGTAAGTTTTCCGCTTCCACCGCTACACTTTGAAGATAAAGTTAGCCCTCAGTAATTCGGGGCAGAGTACAGTCACTGACTGAACCAACGATTAAACCCAGCTACAGAACCAATTATCATATTATAGCTAGAGGCTAAACGCACGGGAGGCAAATTACAGCTAACAAGCTAGCAGAGAGGACAGCGTCAAGCTACCTGGAGAGCACCGCTAACAACACCGGAAGTAAGGCACGATTAAGTATTTCTACTTTTTTGTATGGGGACGTTAGTTTGAGGAAACTGAGAGAAAGTCCAAGATCATTTTTTTTGTGTGAAAGACTTTAAAAACTCACACTGCTTATAAGTACCGATAATTACTTATTGCATATTAAGCATTTTCATTATTTTGTGTTGTTGTAGTACCTTGTAGCGTCCGTCAAAGGTTAAGGGTGCCACTGTCGTGCTTTCATTAAGAAAAGTTTTACCGGAACCACTTCAGTTTTTTTGTGGTCGCCTTGACGCAAGTCAGAAGCCCAGCGTGGAGGAGAGGATGTGGGTACGCTGACATCTGCCAGCCAGAGGTTTTAGGAGAAGACGACCGCAGTCAGTCTGACAAACAACGGCCCCAGCAACCCCGAAGAAAGTCCGAGACATGTAACTTTTTCTGAAGGTAAACTCTTTTTTTCCCACACAAACAAGTTAACTTCATTTCTTCTTCTTTTTTTTGAGAGGACTGTTGTTTTGCAACTGTCAAGCCACCCTACGTTATGTTCAAAGTGTTATTTTCCTGTCAGCGATGTCGATCACTTAATTTGCATTGTCGACTTCCTTGCGTGTCTACCGCTGAAGTAACACGGTTATTCGGCGCGATGGCTTGACAAGGAAGCAAACACCGACTGGAAAATTAACGAAAGGTCACCGCTTCACTCCTGATAGTCGTTTGTCGGAGGCGCTTTTTGTGAAGTTGAGATTTGTTATTACTCCCCCGAGTCACTGCTGCGTTAATCCGCAAATTTAAGGCGACGTTCATTGAGAGATCGGCTCGAGCTTTCACCCTCTCTGCTGACTGCTGGACAAATTATGATCCTAACACTGATTTAGTTTGACAGACGTGGAGACCTGTTGCTGAACTGTGTGGATTGACTGCAGTCAGACCCGTGACAGACAATCACTGCTCTCAGTCTCTCTTTGAATCCTCTTTCCTCCTCAACCCGACAGCACACCACCGAAAAGATTATTTCCTCAAGATAAAAGTTACACCAGCAGACAGGTCGTAGAGAGCCATAGGCTGACATGTCATTCAGTGGAAATATAGAAGACACTTGGTTTTACTTTTGCTTTCAATCGAGGCATCTTTTTTTTTTTTTGGCATCCTCACTGTTTAAGTGAAGCGAGGAGAGAGAGACGCAGCATTTGTCAAAGCTTTTCTGTTTTACAGCACATTTCAAGTCTCTGTCCAACTTTCAAATTAAATCTTTCATCACTCATCCCAGCCTGGCTCCTTTAAAACACTTGTTGTCAGTGTTGTATACACAGATTGTAATCACTAAAGAGCTGTTTGCATTGTTGAGAGGAGTCACTGATCCCGTCTTATGGGTCTTTTACAAACAGAAAAGGACTAACTGCTTTGCTTCTTCTGTACAACCCGTTCCACTGGTTCTTGCTGGATACCACACGTTACAGCTATTTAGCTGTTTGTCCTTCTCTCCCCTGATGAGGAAATGAGCCATGTGTTCTAATGCAGGGCAGACTGTTCATTCCAGGCTAACCATGGAGAGCAATGGGGTTTCTCTCCTGTGCCACACAGTAAACCTCAGTGCTGACATCTGAGAATCAAATGACTCCAACATCAATCCTAGTTTGTTTCCTCTGCATGATTGTATAAATAAATCATTGAGCCATCGCTCTCTCTCTCTCTTTAAAATCTTGTTAGGGTGACGGGGTGAAACACGCACTACAGATTTCAGCTTTGGAAGCAAATGCAAATCTTATCCCTAATCTCCTTATTTTTATTTTTTTTTTTTTTTGGGGGGGAGTTTTCGTTTGCTCAAGAAGTGGAGAAGGATTTAAGCTGCATCTTAGCCCTCTGTCCCCTCCTGCTCTTTCCAAACAGCTCCCTAGTAAGGCTATCAGATTCAGAGAGAGTGGAAGGTGCGATGAACAGTCAATAAAAGGGGGTTTTGTCTGCAAGCGTCTCCATTTTGTAACCTCAGGACTCCCTTCTCCTCTGGCCAGGGCCCAGGCTGGAGTGAAAGGGCTGTGCTGCTGCCTTGAAAGACTCACAGAGGAAATTGAGTTCCCTCTGACTTTGAACCATAGATGCGTAGACTCTCACACAAAACCCTCATGCAGTTTTCTGTTTCATGTTACAACATTTTCTCAGAAGCAAAGTTAAATTGTTCCCATGATTAATCTTTTTTTTTTGCAGAAATAGGAAATAACTATCACTACGCCCTGGTATGACGAAGGAGAAGAACTGGCTGTGTGTGTGTCAGTATTGCTGCTAAACCTGTGTGGGACTGGCTGGCGTTACTGTAAATGGCACACTGCTTTAATATTAATGCAACACAATTATGTGATTACATTCATTTCACTGTAAACATAGCTAAGTGCCCTGTTTTTACCACAGCCCTCTTTCGGATTCTGGCATGCTGGGCTGATCTGTCAGTCGTGAACATCTAAATTGCTTTCCTCATGAATCTATAAATCTAGGCTAATCCTATTTTTAAGTTCACAAAAAAGGGATCTGTCCCGGTGCAAATATTCCACCTCAGTTTTGGGGCAAAATCTATTTTTGGCTCAATGGAAGAGAATGGAAGTCCTTAAATGAGGAACCCTTTAAAAAAAAAGCCAGATTCTTTATCTAACTGTAAACCAAAGGCTTGCTGAATTATTTTTGTTTTTTTTAATGCATGTAAGCTTTGATGTAAAGGGCTGGGCGAGCTGCGTAACACAAAACTGATATATTCCATTGTGTCATTATATGTCAGGAAAATTGGAGAAGCTTGACCGAAAATGTGATTCATCAAATCAGATTCTTCCAGAAAAGATTTTAGCTGTGGCTAAAAAAACAAAAAAACAACAACAATCTGATATGAGCTTCTGCACGCAAGATTTCAGGCGTGCAAGATTTTTCTAACCGCACAAACCTCACATGACATGTAACAATGGGCAGCATCACAGTACAATGATATGGCTAAAACTCTCATTTAACATTCACTGTGGTGCACTGTGACTATAACTGCACTGTTGTAATGAAGTGCATCAGGTTAACACATCTCTCATTGGAGTGCATCACAGCCTCAATTTCTTCAGCACATTACTGTGCTGTAAGCCATAATTTAGCCTCCATCTTTGCAATTTGAATTTAATGAGCATCTTAATGCAGCCCCGAGCAAGCGATTATATTTATGATGTCGGTGTTGATTACTTGTGGTCTGATCTATTGGAGCGGTGGCCTCAGGGCAATTGTGAATTTAGCGTCCAGCTCTTTCTTTCTTGGGTGTTAGTGTTTAGGTGAAAAACTTCACTGTGTGAATAAAATTTACTTGATCAAACGTCATTCTAAAGGGGAGAACTCTGTTACTGGAGTTCACTCTTGTCAGTGGTAGTTGCTCGGTGCCACAGGTGGATTTTTTTTTTCTTGTAATGCAGACACTTGTGCTCTCTGTTTTGTGTTTCTGAAATGCCATTTAAAAACATTAATAATCATATTTCTGTTATGTCTGTGTCTCTTTTTCTGTTCTCCAGAGATTTGTGTCCTGTAGGGCACCCCGAAGCTCAGCCAGTCACGGTGCCTCCGCCGGGCTTTCCGTCATGAGGGGGCGTTGCTCTCGAAAATTGGGCGTGCTGGCCAAGGCTGGCTTCCTGCTGTGGCTGCTGTGGCTGGGCTACCTTTTGTTAGCACGCTCCTCTTTCCCGTCCTCTTCCTCTGTAGAGGAGGACGATGAGGACCACGAACTTCGGGCGAGACAGCTCTCCATAGAGGAGAGCGGGGCTGATGGGCAGCTGGCTAGGCCTCTCTACACTAAGCCACCACCAGACAACAGCGCGCCAGGAGAGTGGGGTCGAGCCACACATCTCAACCTCAGTCCTGAGGAAAAGAAACAGGAGCAAGACACTGTAGAGCGCTACGCTATCAATATCTATGTCAGTGACAAGATTTCCCTCCATCGGCATATACAGGACCACAGGATGAATGAGTGAGTAGAGCAAAACGACATCCCAAAAAAGAATGACCCATTAGTCACTTACTGACTAATGGGCTGTGATAGCCAGTTGACTAAAATTGTTTTCCAGCAAATCACCATTTTGTTTTTTTTTTTATTGCTTGTTATTTTCTTTGAGCTTCCAGCCAAAACATATATGTATCTCTGGCCCTGAACACGGCATGGAGCTGATAGCTGTGCCGCAGCTGTGTCAGGGATAAATTACTCAATAGAGATTAAGTTGAGCTCTTTACTGGAATCAGTTATCCACTGACAGTTAGAGACAAAGCTGAAGGCCCTCATAATGCATTTCAGGGTTTACTGAAGCTGGTGTAAGCAGCTCTCTGCCTGAATGGATTTATTCCTTCCGGAGTTGTTGTCCACAGCTCAGCCTGTGATGAAACACAGAGTATGATGTCTTTTATTAGTAGTTTTTCCTTATCCCTTGCTGGCTCCCAACCTAATGAAATCCAGATGTGGGATCCATCAGTGTGGTGGGAACCACCATTTGATTTTGTAAAGACCGTATGTTTTGTTTTGTGTGGCCTGGAGTATACCAGTGAAGCACAGATTCTCTTTAGCAGTGGATTCATGATTACACGTGAGTGTAGCCTGTAGAACATTTAACATGCCACACTAAGTTCTCTTAAGCTGACTTCAAGCTGCTGACAACAGAAAAATGAATGTCATAGGTCACGAAAGTGAAACTGGAGGAAAACATTTTACCAGCGAGATGCTTCCAGAGATGGACTGATAAGATGCTTTTTGATCTTCTCGCTGGGATGAGGAATCTGCCTGGAAGGTGGAAAGTCAAACCCTGTGCTCCTTCAAAGATAACTTTCAGAGCCTGCACCGTGATATCGTTATCAGGCTGCAGCATAATAGTAATCAGTGCTTTTAAAACACTCCCTCCCCTGTATAGTACAGCAACATTCTTGAAGTGCAAAAGCTTTTTTTCCCCCTCGCCTGCTACCTGTTAGTGTTTTAGTGACTGGCTGTGAACCTGACATTAGTGGTAATAGAGACTGCATGTCCTTTATTGTCTGTCTCCTCACAGCACAGGCCACACTGGTGGTCTGTGCTATTTTTGCATGAACCGATCTTATCCACAGACTTGTTGCGTGGATAATATTTTGGCCAATTTTGGTACAAGTTTTTTTTCTAGCTATACACATGCAGCTGTGGTGCGACTGGCAGTCATCCAGCGTAGAACTGGCAGTCAGTCATTACGGGCTGTTATACATGAAGTGAGATTTGTGAGACAGATATCAGTGAATGGATGGTGAATGTCTCTTCCTGTTGTCAGACTGTCCCCGGTGCACAGGTGTTTCTGTTTGGCTTAAAGCCAAGCAACAATGTAAGCAAATGTGTTATGTCCTCCCAGGCTAATTTATTTTAAGGTGGTGTGTGTGTGTGTGTGTGTGTGTGTGTGTGTGTGTGTGTGTGTGTGTGTGTGTGTGTGTGTGTGTGTGTGTGTGTGTGTGGGATTACGTGCTTGTTGCAGTTCTGCACCTACTCCATAATTACATCAGTTGCCTCATGGGAGCAGGTTTTGTGGCAGAGTCACTTTGGACTCCCCTCTCCGTCGTGAAAGTGCCGCAGCGCTGTAAACACGGTGCTTCTGAAGGAGAGGAAAATGGCTGATTTGAACTGGTCGTGGCTAAAGCAAGGACGTAGTACATTTGTTCTGATCTGAACTGCACTTCCAGCAGTGTCATAGTTGTGATTTGAGCCTCGAGAGACAAAATTACCAGAAGTCATTCATCCTGTGCCAGTGGTTACGCTCTCACAGAGTTGTGCAACACTGATTCACAGAAATACACCTCATAAACAAAAATGTTTCCTTTTTTCTCTTTTCATTTTTCCCTCTCTCTCTCTCTCTGCTCTCTTTTGTTCTCTTTCCATCAAGTTATTAGTTTCCATTTTTTCAGCTTTTCATCCAGTTTTTCCCAACCTCTCTCTTCTGCTCTTTCCGTCTGTTTGCCCTTGTTTCTGTAGTTTCTCCCAGAGCGCTGCTGTGGTATGTAGCTCGTTGGTGTGATACCCTCCCTACCCCCAACCATATTTCTGCTGCTCCTTATTGTTTTAATGACTGCCATCTGGATTAGGACCAGACACCTCCTCTTGCCGCAGTATTTGCCGAAGTCTCTCTGGCCGTATGCAGAAATAGTCTTTGCCGGTCTTCCGGCATTTAGGGAGTTACATTTTTTGTTTCATAAATATGTACTCCACATGTATACATCTGCTTATGTCAACTCTGTCTCTCCCTGCACTTCACCCACACACACACAAACACACTTTAGATGTCGAAGTAAGAAGTTTGACTACCGGCGTTTACCCACCACCTCTGTGATCATAGCCTTCTACAACGAGGCCTGGTCCACCCTGTTGAGGACTATTCACAGCGTGCTGGAGACCACGCCTGCCATCCTGCTGAGGGAGATCATCCTCATCGATGACTACAGTGACCGAGGTCTGACACTCAACATTTACTGATAAATAAACAAATGTCTTTTTTTTTTTTTTTTTTGGTCTGTAAAAATAAAACTGAGAAAAAAAAAGTCTTTCAAGCTCAAAAACAAAGAGGAGTTGGCCTAGTTTAGTGAAGTGAACAAACCGAACCTCGGCTGAGCTTTGATTTTGTCACTTTGACAACGTACAAGGGAACAAGTCAAGCAGGACTCTGCTATATATAGAAAAAAGATGCTATCTATGGACCAGTGAATAGATAATGCCTCTGGATGTATTCTGAGAGCAATTAGGAAAACATCCTAAGGAACAAGTCAGGACACATTCCTTTAATGGTGGAATAAAGTGTAGAGTTACTGCAGGGCACACCGAAAAGGGTTGGCTTTTCATATTGTCATTTTTTTTTAAAAGGTTATGAAAATAAATGGATTTTTGGTAAAAATGCTATAAATATTATTAGAAGTGAGCCAGTTCTTGGCAAGGCAGTTGCAGTTTATTTTTCTTGTTGCCTGTTGGGCTCTGCTCTAGCCTCTGCTTGTCTCACTCTGTGTGCTTTTGTATCTATGTAAATTTGTGGTTTTGATAGGATAAGATAACACTTTATTGATCCCTGGAGGCGACATTTGGGCTGTGATAGCAGCCTCCAATTTCCAGGATGTTATTTATTTAAATTCCATATCATTCTTTAGCCTTAAGTGTTGCTGCACAGTCAGCAATCTTAATGATACTTTGAAAGTTTGAAATTTAGTAAGGAAGTTCATCCTTGTCCTTGGGAACAGCAAAGTGTGACAGAAGTCTCAGCTCAAACGTCCACTTACTATCTTCCTCTGAGCTTTCTACTGCATCTCACAGTTTCCATCAGCGAATGGAAATGTCAGCTGATTTCTGCAGACCATGGCTGAACTCTGAGAATGATACTACTTGGTCTCAGAAACTGGATATAGGAGCAGCTTGAAGTCTGTTTGCCTTAATGGAATTAGTATTCGGTCCCAGCTCGTCTGGTCCGTGTATGTAGGAGACATTACACCATAATGATGACTTCAGCGAGCACCGAGCTGCCATGACATCGTTTCCTCTCGTCTGACCACCCTTACCAAATGGAATGCTAGAAATGCCATTCCCCAACCAGAACGGTTACTGCAGACAGTCAGCGACTGGATGACTGACAGTTTTCTCTTATGTTTCCAAGCTGGTTGAACAGGGTCTAGCACACCAAGCCTCGTTTTTTTTTGTCCATTGTCCTCTTCCCATAAAAGGTTTGTTAATGCAACTTGTGCAGTTGGAGTTTAGATAACTGTGAAACGAATTTATAAGTAGGAATTCATTCAGCAGCAAAGGTTTTATGGTGAGCAAGTGGTTAAACCTGCATGAATCCATATTTTAGTACTGAATCAAATCAGTCAACTCACGTTTATTAAAAAAAAAGGGTGGCAGTATTTACGAAATCATAGAACTTTTAATCAACTCTGTAGCCTTTGAGCCTCTTTTAACTAAATGTTTCGGTTTTGCAGCTTTAAATTAACTGTTTTGAGTTAAGTCAATTACCCACTGACTATTAAAGGAGCTTTAAGCGATTAAAGGAGAGTTACATGTAGAAAGAGGATGTAACAAAGCTTTAATGTTACAAATGATAATTGTGTGTGTGTGTTATAAAAAAATAGGCTACTTGAAATCCCAGCTAGCTGACTACATCAGTAATCTGAAGCGTGTGCGGCTCATCCAGACCAACAAAAGAGAAGGGCTGGTCCGGGCACGTCTCATTGGCGCCACCTATGCTACTGGCGATGTATTGACATTTCTCGATTGCCACTGTGAGTGCGTCCCTGGCTGGATCGAGCCTCTGCTAGAAAGGTGGGTTGACCAAATTAGATGAATAAGAACATCAAATCTGAACGGGAAGCAATACAAAATGCTAAAGCAGAGTTTAATTTTTGTCTTTTCTCTTCTCTCCCTACTCTCTGCTTGTTATTGGCCGTGCTTTGTGTTTAGGATCGGTGAGAACGCCAGTACCATTGTGTGCCCTGTGATTGACACTATCGACTGGAACACTTTTGAGTTTTACATGCAAACAGATGAGCCAATGATCGGGGGGTTTGACTGGAGACTCACCTTTCAGTGGCACTCGGTCCCTGAAGTGGAACGCAAGAGGCGCAAGTCTCGCATTGACCCCATCAGGTGACAGTTTGATACCTCACAAGGTCTACTCACATGGAAGATCACTTTAGCACACTGGCACGTGACCTTGTTTTTCTTGTATTTCTTCCAGATCTCCTACAATGGCAGGCGGATTATTTGCTGTGAGCAAGGCCTACTTTGAGTACCTGGGCACATATGACATGGGCATGGAGGTGTGGGGAGGAGAAAACCTGGAGCTCTCCTTCAGGGTGAGTTCAGTTTTCCTTCAGTGAGTGAGGAGCACAGAGAGACCAGTGTGTGGCTTTTAAAAAATGTTGGGGAAGAGTGACTAATCCAACTAAAGATTTACCAGAAAGTCTCTTACTCACAGAACACCCATTTACTCAGCTAATTTTTTGTTTTTTGTTTTTTACTGTGATAAAAAGTAGACAGAAAGATCATTGAATCGAGGTTGATTGGCATCTCATTACCAAGGGAATTTTTTGTTCACAGTGTATGCCCCTGATCATTTGATTCATCCTTCTTACAGCGAACAGTCAGTGAGTAGCTGGTGTGAGAGACACACACATGACAGTGTCAGATCACAGTCGACACCACGGCATGTGAAACTCCACCCTGATATTGGCTGATGATACCTTGTTGTGACACTGGTGTCGCTTTTCACTTGTTTGCGTCAATCAAATTGGCAGAGATTTTAGGCTAAGTGCGAGTTTGCAGCAGGAGCCTGCGAAGGTAGGCAACGTAAATGGCGTGTGCATGATTTATAGTGCGTATGTGGTTGCAGGGTGAGGACAAATGGATTGTTCCCCTGAGTGATCTGTTATGCACGTGGAAATAAAAATACCTCTCACTGGGACTTTTTTTTCCCATAAATAATTTATGTTTAGTGAATTGGTTTCAGTCTGTTCCTGGAGTACCCAAAAAGTATGGTGGGGAGTAAAATGCCTGGTGAATGAAGATGGAAGCGACTGTCATGAAATAGCTGTTTGGCTGTGGATATATGATAATGATTTTTGCCTTGTGTAATTGGAACGCAGCTCAGCCAAGTATTAAGAAATACCTTATTAAAAACGTTTCATTCTTTAAGGGTGTTGTTTGTTTCTTTTTGATTTCCCATGGTGAAAGATCAAGCAATTATACAATGCAAATTGATACCATAAATCAGCCGTATGCAGTCGCATGACTCGGTTTGAAGTGGGGTGAATTTAACGGTGAGACTGATGGCGAGCTTTGTTCATCATTCGAAGAGGATTTTTAGCGCCAGCATCAGTCGCCACAAAAATTATCATTTTGTTTGAATTAAGATTTGTATCCTCCTTCAAGGAAGGATTTAGGCCTCTATGGGTATGGACAAAAATAGAATAATTTAATATGTGCACAAGGACTTATTCCCAGACGGACTTATTGCTAATAACTCTCATTTGCTGATTTGAAAACGCCACTATTTGCAGCCTATAAATAATCTACTAGTTTATTGGCAGGTAAGTCATACTTGAAGGACAGACACAGTCATAAATGCCAGCAGGAAATTTAAGTGCCAAAGTTCACCAGTTGTAGCACATCAGCTCAACCTGTGGTGTATAACTGACCATGTTTCAGGTTAATGATAAACATATCTGTGCAATTATATACAGTGTATGTATATGTGTGTGTGTGTATATATATATATATATATATATATATAAAATGAGGTCAAAGAAATCTCACTCTTGGTGTGTCATGTGTTCAACCCCCTCAGGTGTGGCAGTGTGGGGGCAGCCTGGAGATTCACCCCTGCTCTCATGTGGGCCACGTGTTCCCTAAAAAGGCCCCTTATGCACGTCCCAACTTCCTCCAGAATACTGTACGAGCCGCAGAGGTTTGGATGGACTCTTATAAACAACACTTCTACAACAGGAATCCCCCGGCCAGAAAGGTAGGACACTTACAAATTAGAGCAACAAAGATTTAAAAACATGTTGCCGTGGTGCTGACCTTAGAATCATACATTCAGCAGGCACTGAGCTCTGTCTTACACGGCCTGTTACAGGTTTGTTTTTCATTCAACTGTAGCCGTGCAGTGATGCCATGTTCCACCCTGCAGCACCATGTTAATGTGCAACAAAGGAGCTGCTTACATTTGATGTTAGATTTAGATGTTTCATATGATATGATTCACCTGTCAAGGTGTCGGCCTACGATGAAACACTGCCCGTGTGACTGGGTCAGGCTTGCGTGTGTGTGAGGGCGCGCACGATGGTGCGTGTGGTACGTGTGCCGTGCCTCTCAGGTTCTGAGTATTGAGCACCATCAAAAATTCATGTATCTCAGTTTCACCTATCTGAAAAAAAAAGTACATTATTAATGTCGGGGATCTTTGATCAAACAATAAATTACCTGGTCAGGGGGAGATTGAACACAGCACTACCAGACCAGATCACAGGCTCCAAATCCACAAGGCTGTTATCATGATATGTTTTAACAGACTGCAGAGCTAGAGACAGCAATATTGATTTGGACTAGTACATAATTCTTTTTCATTAAGTACTTTCACTGTGAATATTGAACACCCAGCATTAATTTTTAACACATTTTTATATCCTCGATTTGGAAACTTACTGTGAAATGGTTCAACTGCATAAAGAGTTTTTCACAAAGGATTAAAAAGTGATTCCAATTGTACTTTTATTAATTTGTTTGATTATTTGAGAAACTGCATTCCTCCATTGTTTATCCCAGCGACATTTTCTATTCATTCTGATTGAGGTAGACTGACTGGAGCACTAAGTATGTGACTGTATCTGTGAGACCCTGTACTTACATTCAGGTGTAAGGTGTGCGAAGGATCTGGACTTTGAGTTGTTTAAGGCGGAGTTCCTCACCTCAGCAAACACAGATATCTAAAACACAGTAGGCGTGATCAATCCAAACCCGACGAGTTAGATTTTGTGGCGATGACATAGTCACATGTGTAGGATTTAGCCGACATAACCAGGATGTGAATATTTACTTTTATGGTGTGACTGTTTAGTTTAAGGTGTTTCAGATACATAAGAAAATGCCACGTGTATGCCATGTGTATGTGTAAAGTTAAAACTTGGAGATGAAGTGACGTTGTCATGTGGCTGAGGTGCATCTGTTTTCACCCACAACTCCCGAAAGATGGCTCATATACTATGTGCTTATTTTACAGGAAAGCTATGGGGATATCTCTGAGCGGCTGCTGCTGAGGGAGAAGCTGAAGTGCAACAGCTTTGACTGGTACCTGAAGAACATCTACCCCGACCTACATGTACCTGAGGACAGGGAGGGCTGGCACGGGGCTGTGAGTGTCCCATATGCGTATCTGAATTCCATTATTTAATAATATGAAACTGCAGAATCAGTGTTTTACTTACTCTGATCATAGCTCTTAGGCTGGTTTACACCTAGAGGCTGAAGTCACAAGGATATGGCATTGCAGTCATGTCTGTCTCCCTTAATTCCTTCTATTTTGAGCCTGAACCTGAGTGTGAAGCAGGGGCATGATATGGGGAAAATCCTGCTGGAAGCGATAAAGCTGGACTAAGACAAACAAAGGCTTTGAAACCCATTTGGACTGGGCTCAAGACCATTATAGTCAGAGACACCTGGTGGAGTATTTCACCCACCACGATGTCTTAACACAAAAAAAAAATCCCCCAAACATCCCCTAGGCCTTAACATCCAAAAATCCACCACCTTGTCGTGCTGCCACTTGTCTCCCATTGACAGCTGTGAAATCACATATGGTATATGTAACAAAGGTATTGTCCAAAAATCTGGATCTGGAATGGTACTACTGTCTAAAATTTGAATGCACGCCTACAGTACAGGCCCACACTGGTATTACCTGAAAATATGGCATATTCCAGGTAGAAATATTGGCGTATCGATACGAAAGCAGGAGTTTAAAAAAAGTTTTAAAAAAAGGTTATCTATTTGATATTGATTGCTTAATAGGTGTGTGTTGATGTGGAAAATAAGCAAACCGCAGGCAAAAGTCTGCTTTTGTTTCGAGATGATATTTTGGAGACTGTCATTTAATCAGAGGACTTAATCTACCAGCTGCAGTGGTGCTGTTCTGTATGTGACCTTACAGTCTGACCTGCCTGTACAGCATAAAACCAACCGAGGGAAACTTCTTAAGACAATCAATATAGTACAGTACTTAAATTTTTATTGATATTTATTGCTCTCCTCTTTCCAGGTGCGTAGCTCAGGGATACATTCAGAGTGTCTGGACTACAACGCTCCAGATCACAGTCCCACAGGTGCCCACCTTTCTCTGTTTGGCTGCCATGGCCAGGGAGGCAACCAGGTATATTAGGCATTTCACACCCCGTTTATTCTGTCTTTGTCCATCTCTCTCCGTCTCTCTCATTCACGTATTCTCTCTTGTCACAATCTCACAACCTCTCTTGGCCCTGTGGGAGATGTATCTTAAAATGTCAGCGCTTTCCGCTAACCCCTAAAACGAGCTGCCACAGTTGATTCACACCAGAAAATTGCTCTCAGCTGGTGTGTCCAGCCTGACTTGAATGTAATAAAAGTGGAAAAACTACATTTGGCATCGCATCCACATATACTCGAAAATGTCGCACAATCGAATCACAGGTGCTTTTAAACTGAACACCTGCCAGCTCCGGTGATGGATGGTTTTGCAAGCGGCAGATTATTTGTCTGCGAGGATGTAAATTTAATGTTGGAGTCAGTCAATAGGCAGAGCTCCTTTCTGTGAATCTCCAACCTGCTTGATATCTCTGATTACCCCACTGATACACCGCATCAGGTGTCACAAAAAGCACCATGTGTGACTGAAAATCAATGTTTGAATGGCTCCCCGCTGAAACAAAAACCTCAGGGCCCTTCACCGCCTCCCTCCTGCTCCCCCTTCCCTGGCCCACATAAGAACCACGTTCCATTTAAAAGATACATGAGCCTTGCTGGCAGAATGAATGGCACAGCCTGGGTAAATAAGTTTGAAGCCAGACACAGGGGCCCCGAGTGAGTCTTTTATTAGAAACGGCCATTATGGGCCCCGATGCACCTGAAAGATGTATGAGATGTGAAGAGAAGGATGGGGAGGTATGAAGATTGATTACCTGACCCTCCGTTTAACGGGCAGCCGAGGGATTGTTGCTATCTTTTGTCCCAACGGGCCGGGATGTTGAAATGACACCGGAGAGGGGGGAGAGTTGGGTTTGTGTTCGCGCCTGCTTGATTGAGAGGGCCAAGGCCCCATCTTTATTGATGAGATCCCTCGATACACATGCAGACACGCCATGCAACGGTGGCCTATGCAGGACCTGATCCCACAGGCGAGGACGAGAGAAACATCCTGTAATCCGAGTAGAAAAACAAACCACGTCAAACTGGTCTATTGTTCTTGCTGAAAAGCTTTCTGAATAAGGAGAGATTAAGGTAGAAAGAAAGATGTATTGAAAGAACTGGAAAGGAGCCCGAACAGTGTGTTACAGTCTCTACTGCTTCTCCAGTTGGGTTGCTTTCCAAAGAAATTTTTGAATACAAACTTTTTTTTAATATATGTATATACAGAGCAAATAGCTACATAACCATGCCTTTCTTCTGCTCCAGTACTTTGAATACACATCTCAGAAGGAGATCCGTTTCAACTCGGTGACGGAGCTGTGTGCCGAAGTGCTCGAAGGACAGACCTCCATCGGGATGAGGCACTGTCCTCGTGACGGGGAGCTCAAACCTCCCAGTATCGTCTGGGAGTTCAGGAAGGTGAGGGGCGCGCACACACGCACGCATGCACGCACACACACACAAAAACACTTCTCACTCAAGCACAAACCTAATCTACATTCCCCCCCAAAACCCTTTCAGGACGGGACCATCTACCATCCTCATTCAGACATGTGTGTGACAGCCTACCGCACGCCGGAGGGCCGCACAGACACCCAGATGAGACGGTGCGTCCCGGGAGACAAAACCCAGCAGTGGAAGTTTGAGTGGTAGAAGGAGAAAGAGAAGAAAGTAGCAGGAAACCTCAAGTGACCTTCTTTGACCAGAGTGCAATTACTACAGTGGATGTCTTCTCCGCTGCTCCCAATTCTCTAGCTCTCCATGTCTGCACTCCTTTTGAATGGGAATGACGAGCAAATAAAAAGGTGGTGAAAAGTCACTTTAAGCCAATGATTCACCCAATTCAGAGCTTTTATGTCCGCGTGAATGACCGAATAAGTGCAGATTGTGGCCGAGTGAATGAGAATTTCAAGGTGAGGATTATTTGGTTTTTTTTTTTAAGGAGACCAGCTGAACTTGAGACTTTTACTTTTTGTGTTGCTTTCATCCAAGTGCCTCTGCAACCAAACTGGAGCCCAGCGCAAAACCTTAAGTGTCATTATTGTCACGTGTTCTTGCAAACACATCGAAAGTAGTGAAAACTGGTTTGACTGTCCAGCACACAAAGAAGTGCCTGTCAGAGAGATTTAAAGACAAAGCATTTCCTCGAGGACTAGATGCAAAATCATGCTGCACTACAGAACGTTACCTTACTGTGCAATTAATATTAATTATTATTGTTCAATCTTCCTGCTTGTTTCTTTACTTGTCAAAAAAAAAAAACTGTTTAAAGATGGGCTGCTCTAAGAAGCCATGCCAGGAATGTAAGGTCAGCTGCATTTTGCCCCAAACCAGCTACATCCTGACATGCTCCATCATGTGAGAGGAAAAACAGGGAGCGTGCGCTGTGGTCATACTAGACTGCTTCTCTATTCTCTTTCCTGTGGAGCAGGTTTCATGGTAGAAAGCTGCCTGAACAAGACTTGAAGCATTCATTAAGCATTTGCACTAAGTGCAGTTTGCCCCACAGGGCTTAGTGAGTTGACAGGAATGTTGTAATCTATTCTTTCCTGTTGTGTAAAATTAAGAATATCCCCTAAACTCATCTGTCACTGTGCCTTTGAAAGGTTGTCATCCTCAGAAGAACTTGTCTGTGCTGAAATGAAATGTGCCAGTGGATGTCAAATGTTTTTAGAGCATTTTCAGTGCTGAAATGTAAAACAGCACTGGCTTCATGCACTTGATTCTTAATTTTGTTTAGCCCCCCCAAAAAAAAGCCTTAAAGGGAGCGCCTGTTTAAATTAATCTTTAAGCTTGGCTGTGCCAGAATGTTTTGTTTAGACTCCTGTGTGTAAACTGTACTTGAAATGGCATCAAAAACACTTGTTTTTTTTTTTTTCATTATTTTCCACTGAGGACCCCCATCAGTGTTTTTACTGGGATGTAAGGGCAAAGAAATGCAGTTTAACTGTTGTTAAAATATTTTTTTGACTGTATTTGCCTAAGACTGCTTATCACTGAGCAACATTTGGTCTCTGTGGTCCTTTGAGTTCATGCATGTAAGATATTCAAACTAGTCAGTGGATACAGAAGGTAAACATACAAGATGGCTCCTGTTTTGTGTTACCTTTGTAAATATATTGTTTGAAATAAGGGACCAGAAGGGGACAGTGCTAATGTAAAGCACCTCTAGAACTACTGATAGCATAATGCAAAAGGGATAATGATGAGGATTACTTGATATGAAGAAGAGGGTGAAATGGGATGGATGATTCAAAAAAGATTAAAGCTGTTGGGATGGTTGAAAGAATAAAAAACTAACCACAAATGCACTTTTGTCATCTTTTTTTTATGTCGTCTCTACACACTCAACATATTGTACAGTTAAACTGTCAGAAATAGGAGAGCAAAATATATTTATTTATTTGGCTTTTCTTCAAATAAGTAATTCAAGGTAAAAGCAAAAATAAAAAATATAAGCTGGTACTTTTTATGTTAATTGTGCCAAAATCTGAGCTATAACATGACACAAATTTGTAAATTTACTCATGACTGATTTTTACTGAAAAGCTGCTACTGCCATAATCCTCACTTTCTATTCCATTCAGACATGGATAACAGCATTCTCAGTTATTTGGCACCACCTACTGGTAGGAAAGCAAATAACATTAACTAATAATAGTCCACAAAAACAGACTGACTCAGCTTGGTAAAAGTGACAATATGGTGGAAACTGCAGAGTCTAAACAGTATGAGGAAAATCTTAAAAGTTTAAGCCTGGCTGCATTTTGTCCACATAGATGTTTGTGTGTCTATGGACTCAAAGAACGATTAATTAACTTGTTGGTGTTCATCAGATAATAAATAAATTATTTACCATTGTAGCCATGTCATTTTGTGTTTTGAATTTAAGTTTTACGTGTGTGTTTTTTTAACATTAGCATTTTGATAACATCACTAAACCTGAAGAGGGTTTGAATGATCTTGAAGACATTTTTAAAGCTAATACTTCATGTATGAAAATAAATGATTTGTTATAGTGTCAGTCTAGATGTCTGAGGGGTAATACTGTTAGACATCAAAATAACAATTACACTGCATAGAGAAGGACTGTGATAAGGAGTGATAATGTATCGAGGGAGGAGGACAGGAAACATAAAGCTTCACTGATGTAAGCAGCAAATCCAAAAAGGAAGGACATCTGGAATCAAATATTAGTTGAATATTAATTGAGCTGCAGATGCACTGAACTACAGAGTCTGGTTCACTCTCTCACCTACATGTAATATGCACAGGGACTTAATGCAGTGTCATTATGCAGCTGCTGCAGTCCTCATCTGACCTGTTACATTAAGCTCATTTTCTCCATCGTCTTCTCTTGATCCTCCTTCCCTCAGCACTAAATTCTCTTTAACCCCTTTAACACATGAAATCTGTAACATTGCTGGCTTTCTGTTTGTTAAAGTACTTGTTTCAGGGCTTTCAAACATAGTTCTCTTTCTCTTTTGAAAATACTCCTTAATCCCTTAATGTCTGACCCAACAGAAGACTGATTGAACCTGTTGTACCTTGTCTGATTCACATTCCTTGAAACCAGTGGTTGCTCAATGACTGTTTGGTTCTGTGTTTGCATCATTCCCTTGTGAACCCCACCTCAAAGTGCATTAGTACTCAGGCAACTGTCAACCACAGGGCCCTTTAGGCTGTGCTGCTTTGGGCCCAGAGAGGTTCCATTTGAGGTGCGGATCTCACCATCTTTGGTTGTGCGTTATTTTTGTATTTGAAGGAAGCACAGTGTCAAACTGAGTCATCGACAAAAGTCACACAATGGGACATGAAGCGAGACAGGAACAACTGCTTCCATTCTGTGTCAGAGAAAGGTTAATGGAGGACTTGGTTCAGTTAAAACGTCTCCATCATGACACGAGTGACCCATAAAGTCTTTGAAAAGCCTCTTCCACTGCCTGTGTTGGTTTAGTTTTTTATGGGTGTTTCCAGAGACAAGAATGATAAAAGTCTGACTTTTTAAATGTCAGCCCTGATGTTTTGGGTTTTTTTGGCCACACATGTACCTGACTGTAGAGGAGAGGCAACAAAGAGGATAATAACCTCGCCCAGAGGTGCATTGTTTTATCTTCCTGTTAATACATTTGCACCAAATATCTGTTGCATGGAAAATGTTATCCATCACCGTGTCCTAAATGAAAACGCCCTCATGCATTAACATTAATATTGTGTCTCTGACAGACACGACAAGCCCAGTCTACCGTGGTATATTACAACACTCCGGCTGACTTGTTGCCTTCCCGTGTCTCTTTGTAGTTTTCACAATATGGGTACTCGATCAAACAGCATGCCACTCAAATTACCTTCTCGCCTTCAATGGTCGCCTTAATTATTTAGCATTTTAATTTGCTTAAACATACATTTTGTGTCAGATTTCAACTTTGGTGTTAAAGACTTTTCATATCAATTTCACATGACTGACAACTGGCTTCATATGAACTACCGACGTAAATGATTTCTAAGCTCGGGTCTTGGGTCACAAAAAGTTTATTTATTTATTTTTATGGACATAGGTTAAATTATTATAAATGTATTAAGTAAGTACAATTGAAGGCTATTTTTGTTGTCCATAAATACATTTCAATGATGTATAATGCTCAATAAACATTAAGGGAAAGGAAACTCATCTACTCTTATATGTTACGAACTTGTAAAGAGCCGTTAAACTCGTTAAACTAAGTCTGATGTGGGGGAAATCTCACTGCAATACCTGATGAACTATCAACCTCTGCTCAAAAAGATTTACCTGCTGTTACACTGACGTTGAACTTCAACTCCATCTCAAGTTCAAAGAAGAAGAACGGACACTTCCGGTTAAACTGCTTTGCCTTCAAAATAAAAGCATGCAATTGGTCCAAAGTCTTCCACCGGTCTACGAAGCAGTGGTTGTATAGTACACCTAACACGCAAGGATTTTACAGCGCTTGTGAAATTAGTGAAACCAGAAGAATTGAACAGACAGACGAAAATCTACAGTAATTCTTCCAATTAAACTTTAAATCAAACAAAGACGAAGAAGACAGAACTTAGAAAAGACATACAAAAGTGATTAGGAGTGCTGGTTAAAAATATATATATATTAAATTTAAATAGTTTTGTGCAACAGATATTAAACAAGAGGCAGAGTTTAACCTTTGTAGCGAATATTCCTCTAAACAGTTGGCAGATCGTACTCATTTACCCCTAATAAACATGTATTATTTGTTATTCCTTTGATACCATTCAGTCACATACAATGCATGTGATTATTTTGACACTCGTACACCGGAAATGAAGCTTCTAGCTGAGTTAGCTTGACAGTTAGGTTCTCACTTCAACACAAGTTTATGTAGCCGCCAGGCGAAGTTCATCTAGTTACCCAACAGCTGCCTATAACATTAAATATTTCACACAGATAGTATTTGGACACCGCTTCTTAATCTTGAGAACGACTTGACATCCATGTCGATTTTAATTTTTTGAAGGGGAACTGCAGACGACGCTTTCGATTTGACCTAGATTTGTTTGTCTCCAGTGGGAAGCTACAGGTTAGGTAGCTAGCTAATCCGAGGAGATAACTAATCCGAGTTTGCTAATCCTTTCACACTTGTCTTTAGTGCACCGTTAAAGAGAGTCGAGGAGGAGGTGGAGAAGGAGGAGGAGGAGTGTTCTACTCCAGCGTCCGTCGAGATAAAGACGTTAAGGTTCCGCTCTGAGCTAACACCTCTCACAGAGTTGGTAGTTGGACATTTTTTTCCAAGGAAATGAAAACTTAACTCGACAGATTACCCGAAAGCATGAAGGACAAACTTGAAGTCGAAACTGGACAAGTTTGTTGAAACCGCAAGTGTCACTTCAGCTGTAGGTGCCAGCGGCGTGCAGCTCTCCAGGGCATGAGACCTCCGTCCAGCTCTGCACCGAGGAAGGAAGCGACACGATGGCAGCCTGCTCAAGAAGGAATCGACCCAAGTTACTTGTTTTCCTCTTTGGTGCCACTTTACTGGGATGTCTGATATTTTTCAGACACAACTCCGGGGACGCGAGCTCGTCCAGTCGACGCGAGGCCCCTGTCGGAGGAGAAGATGTGGAAAACGAACAGCTTAAGAAGCCCGTCTACGAGAAGCCCCCCTTGGATTTAAATGCCCCGGGGGAAATGGGGAGGGCCGTCAAACTGAATCTGAACGAAGGGGAGAAGAGGAAAGAGGAGGAAAGTCTCCAGAAGAATCAGATTAACATTTATGTCAGTGATAAAGTGTCGCTTCATCGCAGGCTGCCAGAGAGATGGAACCCACTGTGAGTATCTCGTTAAGTGGTGTCAGCCACCACCCCAAGAATTACTTCATCCTGAATTTCGCACAATGTGAATCTCACAGCAAAGTTAAAACCCAGCTCAGTACTGCAGAGGCGCTGTAGGTCTGAAAGGAGTGCTGGTAAATCATTTGCAGTTGGGAGTGGAGTGATAACAGCTGATTTCCATATCTGAAAGTTTTCACTGTTGTGCCCTGGAATATTTACTTAGGCAACCAAGCTTATACTTCCTGCTCTGGCCAACATGTCAGTTTGCAGTCTTAACCCTGTTACTCTGCCACCCAACACCTGAATTTGCATTTACAGTTGCAGAGAGCTGAAATATGATTACCGCTCCTTGCCAACAACCTCTGTGGTGATCGCCTTCTACAACGAGGCCTGGTCCACCTTGCTGAGGACAGTCCATAGCGTGCTGGAGACGTCCCCTGACATCCTGCTGAAAGAGGTGGTGCTGGTGGACGACTACAGCGATAGAGGTACGGAGGCAAGGAGGCTGTCATGGATGGAGAGACTGATGGACAGGCAGAGAGGGGCTGTAGGAAGGCAGGCTGCCAAACTGAGGGAGACACACACGGAGGCACACTAGACAGGTGGCGGTCGCCGGTTTATCAGACAGGAAGAGGCAGAGGGAGAGGAGAGGCTGACATGCTGGCAATTAGGAAAGCCAAACAGAGATATAGGAAGTGGTGGCAGGTTGTGAAACTAAGATGTCGGATGAAGGGAAATCTTACGCTGTACATCTTGACATCAGTGTGTTCTAGTCTGTTGCCATTCATTGTTTTGGTTTCTGTACCCAAACTGAACGTTAGAAGCCGAGGCATTTTAAGGAGTGGTTCTTAAATGTTTTGGCTCGTGACCTTGTGAATGATTCAGTGTCTGCCTTTACCACTGCTCAAACATTGGCTAAATCTGCAGGGCGGACAGGGCGGTGAACATATCACCCAAGGAATGACAACGTGTAATTAAAAGCAGATTTTAATAGCTCTGTTGTGCTTGTCCTTGTTCCATGTGTTCATTTAATGCAAGAAGGGATTTTGAGAAATATAAGTGCTCTCAGTACAAACATGGGCTTCATGCACATGCATAGAAAATCCCACATTTTTCAGATGTCTTATTCTTTTTTTTTTTTTTATTTGTTTACTTGTTTAATTTCCTGAAGATCATCTGAAGGAGCCGCTGGAAAGGTACATCTCAGGTTTGAGGAAGGTGCGTTTGATCCGGGCCACCAAGAGGGAGGGTTTGGTGCGAGCCCGGTTGCTAGGGGCGTCCATCACCACGGGAGATGTGCTGACCTTCCTGGACTGTCACTGCGAGTGTCATGAGGGCTGGTTAGAGCCCCTGCTCCAAAGGTGAGAAAACCCTCAGCAGGAAAAGACAGGACACTGTCTGATGAAGATTCATTCAAATTGTGGACATGTGATTAGGCAGATTAGGTGTTTTAGTTGAGGTGAGGCCCTGAATCTCTACCAGCCAGCTACAGGAACGCTGTTACTCGGTGTGCTCAGTATCTGCTCCTCAGAGCAAGGGCAACACAAAAAGTTGACACAGACATTTGAGATGAACAAATTGCTTGCTTTGTAGCATGACGCCCCCCCACACAAACACACCTGTCAACAGCTTTTTTTCTCCTTTCTCCACAAGGATCAAAGAGGAGCCATCGGCTGTGGTGTGTCCCGTCATCGATGTGATCGACTGGAACACCTTTCAGTATTTAGGCAACTCTGGTGAACCTCAGATTGGGGGGTTTGATTGGCGGTTGGTCTTCACCTGGCACACTGTCCCAGAGCACGAGCAGAAACGCCGTCGCTCCCCCACTGATGTCATCAGGTACGTCATGAATGAACTTTTTTTTAATTTAAAACTTCACAGCACAGGAGTTATGTTACAACACCAATATCAGCTGTTAAACCTCTCGCTGATATATCATTTGTCTTATTCAAATGAGATATAATTTATAAGATCATTTATTGACTGAACTGTTTTTCTCCCCAGGTCTCCTACCATGGCAGGTGGCCTGTTTGCTGTGAGCAAGAACTACTTCCATTACCTGGGAACATATGACACAGGGATGGAGGTGTGGGGAGGAGAGAACCTGGAGTTCTCCTTCAGGGTAAGAAATTATTTTACCTTCTTGTGTGTGTTGATGTACAAACACGTGTATTCCACACATGCGAACCTCACGCTTTATGGGAAATAGGCACATATGCACACACTGTCTCCTTACTGACATGAAATATGCATAGCTTCTAGCACCAAGCCACAATGCAAAACAGCGCAGGCACTAAAAAGGCAGCCATATCTGGTTTACATTTATCCAAGACTTGCACTATATGAGACCCCTCATTCCCTGTCAAAACCATCCTGAAAGATTTACAACTAAACAGGCAGTGAAACAGGCCAAAGAGCCTGATACTTTAATTGCTGTGAAGAATTTGAACATCCCTTTTCCTCCAATAACCGCAACATCCCAAAGGGACTGAACCAAAAACAGCTTTTCTGTTTTCAGGCTCTCCAACAACAAGGCTGTGCTTTGTTTTGGCTGATTACATGATTGAATCATGCCTGAGAAGCTAACCAAATCCTCGTGATAGTGGTGGTGATGTTGTTGATGTCTCTTAGATTTGGCAGTGTGGAGGCACCCTGGAGATCCACCCATGCTCCCATGTGGGCCACGTGTTCCCTAAAAAGGCCCCTTACTCCCGGAGCAAAGCTCTTGCAAACAGCGTGAGAGCTGCTGAGGTCTGGATGGATGAGTACAAAGACATCTACTACCATCGGAGCCCACACGCACGACTGGTAAGTCTGCACAGATGGTTTGCTTGTACATGTGTGTTATGTGCAAGTGGTGTGAAACATAACCAAAACTATTCTCCGAGCAGGCATTCTGGCTTTTAATGACTGAATGACTTGCTTTCTTTATGGAGCATTGTGAAGACGGCATTTTTTTTTTTTTTGTCGCTGCGCTCATCACAAAACTGTCTCATTGATTAATGACTTGATTTCATCAGTGACAAACTCTCAATCCCACACACACATGCACAGTATTACATGGACACACACACACACACCCACCTCTCCCGCTGTGGTGTAAAAGCTCCCCTGATTAAGTGACACTTGGGATACATGAGCGGCAGACACCCAAGGTGACATGGGTGTCAGGGCGTTCCGGTGTGTGATTACCACCTTTCCATGTCACTCAGTGCCAACGGGTGTCACCCACCTGTCCTTGACAAGGGTGAGAGCAGTGCTAACCCACGGGGTGCCCTGCCTTTGTATGTGTGCATGCGTAGGAGGGGCTGGGTTAGTGTGTGACGGTGTAGTTAAGAGGAGAAGCTCTCTAAACACAGATCAGGTGGCACTCATCTCTCTGAGAGGAGGTAGCCTTTCCAACCTGTGGCACAACAAACCCAATACTTAGATACGTGCCCAAAGGCACCAGCCTCTATCAACAGTAATATGTTTTAATAAATGGGATTTCATTCACATTATTTATAGCAGTCCTGTCTTTTCTCATTTTCTGTTATTTTTGAACAATAAGTTTGTCAAGATATTCTCTCTTATATATTCATACTGAATCTCTCTGAGTTTGCAGACGTTGTCAGAGCGGAAGCTACACACACAAAGTTCTGTCCTTTTAGGATCAGACAAAAGACTGAATCTGGAAATATCTATGGACATGCTTCTCTTGTTTTCCCACTGCCTTTTTACTCTCCACTAATTGACGCCTCTCTGGCCCCATGTGTAGGTGTGATTGGCCTCTAACTGCTCCTTTAGTTTTGTCTTCCAGTGACCCCATATACTGAATCCATATAGTGGATTGTCATTGGGCTGCTAGTCACCCGTACTTTACAGCATTTAAGTAGCACCTGTACTGGTCCTTAATTTTCCCCTTTATTAGGCTGACATACTGTAGTGCCCCCCCCGACACCGGCCCTCATTGTCTTCCCTCATGGTCCATAGCTTTCCTTCCCATTGACACCAGACTGCCTCCGTTGGGAATCCCTCTCTTGACCAAATAAATGGATGAAGGGCCAATTAGAGCTGTGCTCGGGCAAACTACCATCATCCACCATCATCCCGCAGCGCTGCTGAACCCTTCCTCCAGCAGGGACAGTGTGGTGAGCATATGCTCACTGGCAAATCACTGTATTCTTCCCTGCACTAGCCATGATCACTGCGGTGTGTATGTGTGTATCTATGAGTGCATAAACGTATTTACATAAGCACACCCACACATGCACACACACACACACACACACACACACACACACACACACACACACACACACACACACACACACACATACTAAATATATAGGTTGATCCTCTTGCTGTTGTTTGACTAGGATGTAGGAGTGGTTTTCTGTTAGGAGCTCTGTTTGTTTTAGGGCGTGTTGTTGTTTTTTATCTGTAGTAATTATGTGGAATTATGAAACAACTATAGATGGTGCTATTGTATACCATTTCAGCACAGAGCTGTGCTATGAACACGTCTTCTGACACTGCAGGTCTTTTTTTTATATGAGATATTTAACATCATCTAATGTCCATTATACAGTAGTTCTGTTCTTCTTGGTCTTCTTGCTATTGTTTTGAATCTCTGGATATTAGGGCAGAAAGGTGGAACTAAACTAATGAGGTGGAACTGTCACTTTGTGGTCTTTGTTTCTAGGAGGCCTTTGGCGACGTGACAGAGCGGAAGAGGCTTAGAGAGAAGCTGGGCTGTAAAAGCTTCAGGTGGTATCTGGACAACGTTTACCCCGATATTCATATCCCAGAGGATCGACCAGGCATGTTTGGAATGGTGAGAACACATCTGAGTCACTGAGTGTCAGGTTTAAATTAGAGTATGAATTTACCAATTATCACCAATTTCATTGTATTTAATCCAGCTGAGCACTGCAGACTGGAGAAAAGTGTGATACTTACTTTACTTTGGAATTAATTTGCTTTCCCCTATATGAGCTCCTGTAAGCTTAATTTAACACAAGAAAAAAAAAACTATATTGATATAAATGCTTTTTGCACATTTCAGCTTAAAAACCAGGGGAAGACCAACTACTGCTTTGACTACAATCCTATAGATGAACACAAAGTGGTGGGCCAAAGGGTCATCCTATACCCGTGTCACGGCATGGGTCAGAACCAGGTACTGAGCGTTAATCTTTCAGGCTACAGGCCATATAATGTTTCTGGTGAAAAATCACTTCAATCTGTTTTAATGGGCATTAAAATGTCTTAATTTTAACACTGTAAAATATTAATACTCTTTATTAGTTGTACTTGAGAATTACAGTTATGTTTTTCATGTTGTGTTATATTTATTTTATGCTGTTTTTTTTTTTCAACTTAACCACAAGAAACGCAGCTAAGCACCCAGCATAGTGCACACTGACTCTTTAAAAGCATTATGAAATGTCACAGACTCATTTATCAAAGCCACATTTTACTGAAGGTTTTAAGGTACTTTTTCACAAGCTGCACTGAGATTTGAATTAAGTTTGATTCGAGTTCAGCTGAAATCTTTGCTGTGTCTGTACCTTCAGTGATATGGAGTGGTGCCACATATTTGTTTACAAGGATTTTAAATGGCTTTTCAAATGTCCCTGCAGTCCTGTAAGAGTCACCTGTCTGAGCACTATAGCCTCATTCTGATTCATCTCTCCCTTTTATTACCCTTCTGTTCCTCCTTCTTAGCTTTCCTCTAAACTTATGCTCTTTATTCTTCCTTTCTTTCATTTTTATTTGTCATCTCCATATTCCCTATTTTCTATTTACCTAACACAGCTGTAATAATGGCCATAAATGGCTGCTCAGACTCCCTCAAAGTGAATCTACAATCCTCTTATTTCATAGACGTCAAGGACTTGTAGCTGTACTTTTACAGATCTGGGAATAGTAGACTAGATCCACCTGTCCCCTGGTTGAAAAATGATATGTTGGCCTTGTTGATACAAAGAGAGAATGTATTTCCCAACGCCTTTATCCTCTGTGGTTGACGGTAGTCCAGGAAACACTGTGAAATTTACCATTGTTATTCCAGCAGCCCCTCTGTGGACGCACACTGATGTCGTCTCAGTAGGAAGTGGACTCTGCAGTGTTTGTGCTGTCTGTCTTATGAGAGGCCTCTGCATGTTGCAGAATCACACTTACTCCACATTTTCATTCACAGTCTGCGCACATAACAACAGTGTGTGTGTGTGTGTGTGTGTGTCTCTCAGTAGACCCTGTGCATTTTCTTTCTTGATACATATCTTTTCCCTCACACGTATACATGCATTTACAGATTGCCTTATATATTCCAAATATTCCAAAATTAAAGTTGTGTTACCATCAGTTGAGTTGAAGTGAAAAATTGACACGAGTCTATTTCAAGTGAGATTTAAAACTTTCATTGAAAAAAATGAAAAGGATTTTTCCATTTTGCTTTTATTTGACATTTCACAGTTTGTCATCTGTTTCATCTCCTCCCACAGTTCTTTGAATACTCCATGGACGGTGAGATCCGCTACAACACGAGGGAACCTGCCGGATGCGTTGCGGGTGACAACATCAGCACCTACCTGACCGTCCAGCTGTGCAGAAAACGAGGCCAACTCGTACCTGCAGATCAGAAATTTGACCTCCGAGAGGTAATAAGTGTATTTCTGCTTATATTTATGCTTACGATGTTTGTGTCTGTATTCAAACAAAGGCCGGTAAGACAGGATGTAGCATAGTGGCAGTGAAGGTGAGGGAACCAGTTTTTGAGTCACTGTCTGTTAGTGAAAGAAAAGAGTAACGTGATACCTGATCCGGGGTCCACAAAGCAGTTTCCTTTTCAGTTTTTGAATTTTCTTCTCGTCTTAGAGGGTGAATTATTAATCATGTAGATTTTTGTATGAATCATTTCTCAAAATCTCAGTTAAATATGCTTTTGGCAATATATGTATTATATATATTATTGTCTTATTAACTAGAAAGCACATTACAACCAGCAGAATAATTTCTTGTAAAATTCATACTTTAGTAACATTAATCTTTTATGTGTTATTACTAGACTGAAACTGTGAGAACTGAATCACGAGGTCCCCTCCAGGACCAAAATCGAATTCGTTCCACAGCCACGTCACGTCACACGCACTGCCGAGCTGCTCCACAGGTGCCGAGCACCGGTGTTGCTGTTACTGAACTGTAAATCACAGAGCACCAGCAAGCTGGGTATTCGCCACACGATGCTGGGAGTTGTTTAGCATGTGTTCAGTGTAGTTACACCGAACCAGTGTCAGCTGCTAAACCACACTATCTAAATGTAAATGGGGCCAAGAAAGACTGAATGGATGTAACAAGGAGGCAAGAGGTAAAAGAATGGGGAATTGAACAATAAAAGAAGGGAGAAGAGAAATGAGACATGAAACATGCAGAACAGGGCAACTATATGGGCAGATCAGTCAGGGCAGAATATCTGTGTTACTATAATAAGAACTGCTGCTCTTAAAACAGTGTTGATCTTAAGTCATGATGTAAAAATAATACACTTTACTTTTAACTGCTTTTGCCATTTGAGTGATCAAGCATCATGTAACTATTGTGCTTTAGTATTATAATATTACATTTCTTTGTAATACTTATTTCCCAACCTGGCTGTGTTTCAGGATGGGACTCTTTACCATGTGATGAGCCAGAAGTGTGTTCAGGCAGAGGACAAGACAGACAACGGGACACCAGCCCCCTCACTCCGGCCGTGCTCTGACAGCCTCCTGCAAAAGTGGTTCTTTCAGGAGAGAATGTAACGGCATCGACCCTGAGTATACGAACAAATCTATTTTTCCGGAGCAATATCCCGAGGACGGATATTGGTGGATTGAATTGCTTAATGCTGTTTGATATATGTGCCTTGCCCTGAAAGGAGCCCAAAGGAGGAAGCTCGCGTGCTCCCTTCCAAACTCCACGCCTTTGCACATTTTTCTGCCGGTTAAATCAATAGGAAATTATACTGATAAGTACTTTCTGAAGTACTTTGTAAATATTTTATATATATATATATATATATATATATATATAAAATATTTGTTTCTTGGAGGCTGTTGCTGGGAGTCAGGAGCCAACTGGAATATGCGCTGTTTCTGTAATCTACTCGTTTTATGTGCACATGGACAAACTGTGAAACATGTGTGCGTCCATCTGAAAGAAAACAAATACTTAATACCTCTGTCATCATACCCGGAGCCTCTTCATGGCTGACGTTCCGGTGATTTTCAGAGCCACATCATGAGGCATTTTTAGGACATCTTCTCCTGTAGAGGGGGCCAACGTGCCTCTCTGCACGTTCCTTTCTTCCACTGTACTTTCTGTTTGTCAAGAGAAAGTGGGACAAATCTTCAGGTATTTTGTTAAGAACCTTTTCAGGACATTTTGAGGGCTTGCTCCTCTTACGTACAGGTGGCTTAGAGAAAAGCCTTAGATCACAGGCATTATTCAAGCACCGAGCAAATCTTGAACTTAATCACCTAACTACTGATAACAGCAGAAACTCCGGTCTTATTCTATTCTGCTTTTGCTGAGGTAATTTTGAAATGCAAATTTAACTGAGGTAAAATGACGCAGGTCATTTGCTAGCTTTTGTAGTCATTTTTGTAAAGAGGAAATTTAAAAAAAAAAAAAAGTTTGATATAGTTTATTGGCCGATGCAGCTTCAAAAGACTAAATCATAGCCATATTTTATGGATTTAATTCATGTGGTGTCAACAGTGTTTGTTTTAAATGATGTATTTTGTAGATGAGACTAAATGACTGTTATTTGCAGCATCACTGCAGACATATCTCAACTTTATTCATAAATAAGTGGTAATTTATTCACTTAATGCAAGTGAGTGATTTCAATGTATAAACACTGAAATCGCAAGAATAAGATCGTCTTCTTTATCTTATTTGGAGCCCATAGAAAGTGCCTGACATTTAAAAAAAAACAACTTCTAATTCTATTTTAACAACCCATCACGTTAATATGATTATGAGAAATGCTCTTGAATGTAGAGTTTGTCACAAGATGAGACATACCGAGAGCAGTAGGTAAAGTTGTGACGGAGCGTCTGCACACTTATAGAACACATGAACGCATTAGAGGAGGCATTCCCCTGAGTGAATGCATATTACTCCGGTGGGTTGTACTGATTCGTGCACACTGCCTCTGTTTCCATCCATCAGAATTAGACAGCTATAGATCCCTCTTTTAGGAGCTGTGGTCACTTCTGTGGCTGTCCCCTCAGGCTATGCAGAGGGAATAAGGGAAACACGGCGGAGGAGTAGACAGTTGTTGGCATCTCCAGAGTGCTGGGACGGCAGATGGCTTCCTGATTGATTTTCTGGTCCTCTCCCAATTCTTTATCGCCACCTCTCCCTCTCTCTGTGTCAGAGGTTTGCAGCGGAGGACTTATCTTTTGGACTCACGCCAGCCAGGTCCTCCTCAGATGAGCGCTTGTATACGCGCGCGCTTGAGGTTTGATTTATGAACGGAAGTCATCAAGAGTACAGTTTTTGACAGCAGGAGCAGATAATGGAGGAGGCAGAATGAAGCAATTTGTGACCTCTTCCTTACCATTAACCTTCACAGGCTTTTGGCCCATCAGTCTCAAAGGAGCTCTGTTAGGAACTGATGTCATGGGATGATCGTACTAAAATAGATTTTTGCTATTGATTCAGAAAGTATACTCACAATAAGATAAATGGGAGATGGAAAAAGACGATTTTTTTTCCCACTACCACAGCTGGGACTAGAGTAGAATCTGAAGCCCTTCCTTTGCCAAATATAATGAACGTACAGTAATGTGTAACGGTGACGTTGCAGGAACGTGGTAACATCTGTGTGTATGAGCTCACTAAGTACAAGCCTAAAGGGACAGTGCAAGATGTGCATTACTTACCACGCTGAACATACAATTGCAATTTTATTATGGTGAACAGAGCAGTGTAAAAGAGTATCATCAGATAGCTGCGCTGAGAAGGATGAAGGCATTAAATAAATCCCCCAACATATTGGAACATGGAGTAATTCCATGGGTTAAAGTTCCCAGTGTTCTATAAAGGCTTTTGCTGGCATTATGAGTGGCACGTAAATGTGGAGACAATGCTTGGCAATAAATGAAATGGACCAAATGACCAGTAGGAAGGGAAGGGAGGGGCATTCATCTCAGGGCAAGACTAAAGAGGGCTGGTTGTATATGGTTGACAGCGCTCGATCTTGGTCACCACATGGTCGAGAAAGTCATAACTGGTTGTTTGAAACAGATTCCGAGCTGCAGGCAGGGTCCCTGACCGTCCTGCACACTCTCGATGGCTGAGCCTTCCGTGATTTAAGACTTAAGAAAAGCTGCTTCAGAGAGTATTATCCAGTTTCCCCAGGAACAGGTGAAACTGCTCTTTTAATACAGTGCTCATGCTTTATGCATTAAACACTTAAGTAGCGACGACTTTTCCTTTTTCTCTTCAGTTTGTATCTTTAGTCTGCGAGTGCAGCAGAATTCTGTTATTAAAAAGTGTTATTTATTTTTCCATGTGGCCATCTGTTACTCCAGACATGTCCTACGTACGCAGGCGTTATATTGTATGCTAATTTGATATTGTACATGGAGGTGCAATGAAGTTGGTACTGGCCAGTTGCAGATTATATCTCTCTGGCAGGTCAGATAGGGCTTTTATATGAACACAACCTTTGTCGTAAACAGTGGTGATATTCTGAGGATGTGTCGGAGCATTTGTAAACCTTTTTAAAGTGGCTGATTGTACTGTCACCCAACGCTAATGGACCAAGCAGTGCATATCTTCTCTGTTTATAATGGCAAACAATTCCCAGTGGAGACATTTCAATTATTTAAGTGGTAAACATGCACAAATAATAATGCTGGAATTCACTGTGTCTGGGGTATTAATGATGTAACTGCAGTGGCCTTACGTTGTTATTAGAAAAGCGAAGGATGTAATTAACATCCATGTAATATTATTTTTGTATTTGTTTGATCCAATAAATGGATCAAATCTGATGTTGAGGTCTGTTGTCAGCTGAGAGTCAGAATGAGTAAACACCTAAGTAATGTCGGAAATGTGTGAATGCCTGTGATCACTCATTGTGTGCTTTATTTTTTAATGTTCATTTTCATGTCTTTAAAACATTGGCAACACTTACGTCGGACTTCATTTATAAAAAAACACTTTGCTAAAAATTCTTTTGATCTCACTGTAATTTGCTTCATTCTTTCATCTGTAAGACTGTGACTCATCTGCTTCCAGGAGGAGTAAAACAAGCTATCATCCACATTCAACCGTGATGGAGACGTGAATCGAGATGCTCGGAGGGTAATGAGAGAAGAAGAAGAGAGATTTTCCAACCGTATCTGATTGGTTTGATCACCAGCTGCTGAGCGAGATGGTGAAATGTCGCCAAGTCGCCCTGTTTCCCCTGGTGTTTGACGCTCTGCCCTGCAGTCTCTCTCGATTACTCATTGATGATGCTCTGCTGTTTGTTTCATAGGATATACAGTGTGTGTGTGTGTGTGTGGAATATGCATCAAAGGCAGGAAAAAGGAGAGATCCACCATCTGTGTTAGACTGGTTTTGGTATCTTGGCATAAAAATAAACCCCTCACATGCTAAATAATTAGAAAAGGTTAAATTCCATACAAGTGCATCTTTTCAATGTAAATGTACCACACTGCTGAAAATAATCGAGGAATGTGTGTGCCCCCACTGAGATGAGCTGGTTTCTCTCTTCCACAGGATGATATGCTCTGATGGAAAACTTGCCAGAAATGTTCACATTCTGACAAATGCTGCACAGACACCACTCGGCTGCTCCCTGGGAAAATGAGAAGCGCTGCTGCAGACGGCTGTGATGCTGCTGTCTCTAGCACTGCCTCATCCTAATCTTTCGGGTGCATCCCTGTGAAATAATGCGGTACAAAATGGCGCTATATAAAATGTCCTGAAATTCAGCAAATGTGTCCTCAAAAAAAAAAAAACAACAACTCTGCAGTCTGCACACGGTGTAGGCCCTAGTTTTTGATCCAGTGTGTGTGGCACACATGCAGCACTACAGTCTCTCACACCCCATATGTGTCTTTAATGATAATGCAAAACAAGACTCCCCACGGTGCAGGTCTTTGGAGATGCTCAGGCTTCAGTTGTCAGGGAGTGAGAGGAACCATAGGAGGAGCAGTAGCACACACACACACACACACACTCACAGATAGGACGCCAGTTCCACACTCCATGTTGGTTTAGTTTATGTAATCCCCAATACCCAGAACAGCTCAGGAGCAGTGGCTGTTAGCTGCATACATTAGATGACACACTTTCACTTTCAGGAGGGACTCCAGACGGTGCAGTAAACATGTGAGGCCTAGATACAGAGATAGCGTTGCATTCCTTATGCACCGCCACTGCCTTGCATCTGATGAGGTGGATCATGCAGTGAAGAAAGCGGCAAGGCTTCCGTGAAGTCTCTCAGTCGGCAAATTCGTTTAAATAACCACAACCAACTATTCTACACCTCATCAGTTGTGTCTGAGGAACATTGCAGTTTTATTTGCTGGATCATGTGTGCCGTTTCCATTTTGGCAGAGCTCATCATCTTTCATGGAAATCAGCTTTTCCAGGAAGCAAAGACAAACTTAAACAGCAATTAACCTCAGCAGCTTTCAACACAACAGACGTTCAGAATTGTAAATGCATCTCCGAAGACACAGGCAGAATCTGATGGATTTATTTATGAAATTAAGCTTTCCATGGTCCCAAAAATATGCATTCGCAGAGGATCGATGTGAAACATAAATACCAGAGTACCAGTTGAGCACAGCGAGCACGGGAAGAATTATCCGTTGCAAATGATGTACTCAGAATTTCTCCAAATACTTAAGGGACTGGTTTCTCAGATGTGCCTCGACTTAAAGCCTACTTCAGTGTAGGATCAAGCTCATCTAATCCACAGATGTGAAACCAGCCAATGCAGCATCAAAGGCAGATTGCTTGTTGCTTATTTTCCCTCTGGTTTTTTTTTTAGTAGAGTTGGACCTCACTGGAATCTCACTTGAGGAACAATGGAAAAGGCCTCATTCAGCTGAGAACGCCACCGATCACTAGAAAACCCTCACATTTCTCCTCCTGCAGTGCTGTGATTAGAATCCAAAATTCACACACAGCCATGGCAACGATAGAATCCATTGATAATTTGTGAAATTTTCATTTTCTCATTAAAAAAAAATGTAAAAAATCTTGTGGTCCCATCCTCATTCTGAGCAGTTTAAATAAAAGTGTGAATCATTAAAACAAGTCGATGAGAATCTCTGACTTTGATTATGTAGGTGATGGTGGATAATATCTCACCCTTTTCAATTACTGCCACAGTCAGAGTGGAGCTGTAAATTAGTGGACCATAGCTTTGTTAATGACATCAATGGACCGGCCCTCGATAATGAGTCACTTGTCACTTGCTCAGACTTGCTACAACAGATGATTCTGACCACGGGCGCTCTGCTGCAGACTGAGGGATACAACAGGTGGTTTTTGATCCAGCCATCATGCTCGTGTTCATGCTGTGCTTTACTTTGTGAAACTTGAGGGAAAGAAAAGAAAAAAAAGCAATGCTCTATCCTGAACATATTTCTTTCTTTCTTTCTTTTTAAACCATCAAAATGACACAGATGGGATGTGTTCAGATCACAGCATGTTGTTTTTTTCAATAACTCACCAATTTTGGACCAAAAGATGTTTCCTTTTCTCTTTTTTTTAACTTTCCTGAATATTCACAGGAAGACTAGTTCAGGAACATTTGCATTAGTAATAAATAGATTAAAAGTTACCTTTATGGCATGAGAAGACACAGACATAGAAAGAACATAAAAGCAACATAAAAGCCCCGGTGGGTTTGAAGCTCAAGGCTACCTACAGAATCTGAAGTTCGAATTTCAACATGTCTGCTGTCGTGTCTGCACTTGGTGAAGGCTTTTGTGATCATAAAAGAGACAAGTCTGAGAAATTCATTGACAAAGGAACAGTTTCTATTGGTCTTTTCATTAACTTTGTTGAACAGTGCATCATCTTTTTTAGGGCACTGATTATGTTTTTATGATCTAATTTAGATTTTATTTAGAAAAGTGCCGTTGCAAATGACACATTTTAGCCAAATGGCCGGGTTTTGAACAACATTCTAAGACTTTTCGCTGCCACCTCTGCTGTTGTAATATATCAGAGTCGCAGAATGCAAATCTCTTGTGATATTTATGGCGACACTGCCGATGGAATTAATTATGAGAAGCGTTTCCGTGGTGAGAGAGAGGAGAGGGAGTCACAGCACATATCACACTTGTCCACTAAAAACTAGAGTTTGTCACTCTTTTCTCTCCCACAGCGAATGGACATGGCAGGGCCTGGAAATATGAGTATGTGTTATTTCTAATGTAGATGACATGGATTGGGATATAAATAGGAATTGAGGCAACAGTTTGTACTATGGTATCTTTTTTTTTCTATACATCGAAGTTCGACTCTTCAGACTCTGACTGATGTTTCTCTGCTGAGTTTTCTTCATATTTATGTTTTCTTTACCTGCTGCGTACAGTGTTGAAACGTGTCTAAGAGCAAATAATATTTGGCAGAAATTATGTATGCTGCTAAAGAGAACACCAGAGTCACATTGTTTCACACTCCGGCAGACTGTGATTTTTCACAGCCTCCCCCAACATAGCCTACATTGACAGAATACCTCTTTAATGTGTTCCTACGAGATAAAATGCTTCCACAGGCGATTAACCATTCCGCCCCACTCCCATTCATTTCACTTCATCAGATTACCTGATTGCTTGCCAAATGGACTGCCCCCCCCCCAAGGAAATACACTGTATATATTTCCTTTGGACAAAATGAGATGTGGTTGATTTATTTTTCCTCACACACTCTGTTTTTAGACCAGCCTTAGTTTACTTCAGTCAAGTGTACCTCAGATTCTGAGATATTATTAATCCTTTCCAACACATATTTTATATTCAGGTTTACATAGTAGCCTAGAGCTGTTTTAGAGTTTCAGGTTGTGAATAGTGAAATTGGGAAAGTATCAGCGGTGGTTTACAAATCATGTAGACTGAATTAAACAAGGAACCATCTCGCAGATTCTCTCCTGCATTCAGGTCGGGACCACAAACTGAATCATCCCCTTCCCTTCGCCAGATCATTTTAGCTACAACTTCCTGGGTAAAATGCTTGTTGTACCCACTGCTCCAGACTTCTTGAGATACTTTAGATGAATTCTTTGCATACGCTTTATGAGAAGAGTCAGTTCAGATGTTGTGGCTGAGTGAGATTTCTCCGCCTGATACTGTTTTCTCATCACTCTCCCAGGAGATGAGATAAGTCCTACACCTTGGCGTGCTCCTGATTTGGAGTGCTAAAGACGTTGACATTGCTTTTCATGATTAAATTAAATTCTGTCCTCTCTTGTGGGGCTTTTTCACTTAAGGGGTGTAGAAATGCAGGTCAAAATGAACGGATCCCTTGCTGTCTGGCTGTAGTCATGTGTGAATTAAACGCCTCATCACTTTGCAGAGGCAGTGTCAGCTGTGTAAGTTAATTGTGATGGTCTTCCACATGTACAATATGCACACACAAGCATGCATGAGTGTGCTGTCTGTGTACCAAATGTGACCTGACACGCCAGTCTCAGAAGTCTGTTGTTTATGTTTTGTTTTACTCTCCAGTATGCTTGAGATGCAGCGTCACCATACTCCGAGCTTATTCTGAATGAAAATGTTTGTTTAAAAAAATCATTTTCCGGCCAGGGAATTAATTACTGTGGTGTATTAATCTTATCTCTTGGTGCAGAGGCAGTGGATAAGAAACTGGTGAGAAAAAAAAAAAGTAGCAGGAAGCAGTCAAGCTCCAAGCTCAAACATCTGAGAGCTGGCTAATGTTCTTTTAAGAGAGCGGCAGTACTTAGATTTAGCAGTCGCCAAGTCTAGGGAAAAAAAAAAAACCTATTCCTGCCTCTGCATAATTCATTACTGATGTGATGATGATGTGCTTGGTCAGACAGACAACCAACCACCCTGGCAGTGGAAATTTAACTTAGATTGATGCAGCATACACATGGTATTAATCATCTAAGTCATTGAGCTGATGCCTTATTCAGAGTTGATAAAACATATTCATCAGGGGACGTCTGTCAACGTGGTTAGCCTCACTCTGTCTTTTTTTTTTTTTTGTACCAGCAGTTTAACTGTCTAAAGTATGTCAGTATGGTAAATATGAAGCTCCAGTCAGTGGCAAATTAGCTTAGCTTAGCATAAAGACTGGACACAAGGGGGTAAACAGCTATCCTGTCACTGACCAAAGGTCACAAAATCCACCTTTAAAGTTCACTAATTGACACATTTCTTTTGTTTCCCCCCGTTTCAAGTCTTAATCTAAGCTAACCGGCTACTGACACCATACAGACAGGAGAGTGCTATTGATTTTCCTCCTCTACTTTTCAGCAAGAAAGCAAATTCCAAACATCAAACTATTCCTTTAAGAATAAACCCTTAAATTCACATTTTAGTCACCGTTGGATTAGAGGATGTAGTGCCTAAGAGATGATAGTTCCGGTTTTAAGGAATGACTCGGGTAAACTGAACATAACCCGGTGATGATGGAAAGGTTAGGTTCACGTTTCCCTGTATGAGCAGCTGGGTATTCCCCTGCCACATACGCTGCCTCCTCTGGCGCAGGGTGCCAACCACGGTTGGGCAGCGGATCATTGTGCAGTGAATGCCAGAGCATGGAGGGGCCGGGGTGGGGATAGGGGTATTCTGGCAGTGAGCCAAGTCGCTGACCTTTCTGGAGTGCCAATCGATAAGGCTCAGCATCACAGGGCTCCGGAAATCTCTCAGCAGAGACACAAGAAGCAGAAGACTCACACTGTCAGATGATGCGCTAATTGCTTGTGGTTGTTAACCTCACCTACCCCTGCTGGATGAATCTCAGTGGTAAGATTCAACCTTCCTGCCCCTGGGCCTTTCCGTGGAGTGTGGATGCTCAGATCACTTGGGGCCCTGGGGCTGTTTGCTGCGAGGTCACATAAGGTGGCATTTATATACATACTGTACACAAAGTCCAATACATTGTAATGAGAATAGTGTATGTGTGTGTGTGTGTGTGAAAATACCATAATGTACCTATTATAATACTGCCTCATGTAAATTCTGTACCTACAAACATCTGTTCTTTATCTACAGACATCTGTTGTACAGGTTTGATGAAGTGTGTGGCACAGTGGTGTGTTATGAAACACAAATTGTACTTAGCATTGTTTTGGATGCCCTTGCACTCCTATTCTGATACGATAAAAGAAAAGAAACTCAAAACATAAGCCTCCCCGGATAAACATCTGCTAAATGCACCAAAAAAATGCATATGACAGCCTTCTTTTCACCTCAGAAAGCTAAACTACAAGTGCTCACACTGCTCTGTATAAAGGCCCAGTTCTCTGACTAATAGTACACCAAAGTGACAGGTGAGCAATGCTCAGCGGGTAGCGGTATAGAAATGGTGCATGTGGGACTGCGCTCATTGAGCCTGCTTGCTGATAATGAGCCTGCAGACATGTGGAGGAGTGACAGCGAGCAGGGCCAACTCCTCTTACTGCCTAACTCTGCTTTCATCGCCCTGCTTTCATCAAGCTCAAGTGCCACAGCTATTAGACCTTTGTGCAGTGTTGAAGGGGGGGAAGCTGAAGGTGCCAGCACGGTTGGCTAGGTTACTTCCAAACTGCTTCCCACAGCAGCTCTTTGATTAACTACTCAAAATTATGATTAGCCTTAAGCATTTTGATTTTTTAAAACATACTCTTTGAATAAATTTGGTCCCTCTTAATTTTATTTTTTTGTGCTACCTTGTGCTCAAAAATCCATCAAATGTGAAGGAACACAGAAACAATCTAATTTACAGACACTGAATTGATTTATTTCAGTGATGGTGAATGAAATACGATGATGAGACTTCATAAGGAAGTGTTCCTCCTTTCACCCATCTCGTGTGTGTAACCTTAAATTGCAGTTTTTGTCAGTGTTATAATGGTAAAAGGTTTCTCATCTTTTGTAATGGATGTATTGTACATGTAAAAGGATTTCAATCACATTAGTCTCTGACACGTGAACACACACAGTTCGTTTCACTTTCTCTACCATTCCTTTCAATGGAGTTTGTGCATGTTTTCACTTTAAATTCACTGAATGGCATGGTCGCCTTAAGTGCTTGCTCTGGGGTCAGGCTCTGTGTCTCTGTAAAGCGCTTTGAGACAATTTTGATTGTGGAAGGCGCTATATAAATAAAATTGAATTGAATTGAATTGAATTATAGTGTTTCTTGCAGAGCTTCAGAACCCCTCTTCATATCCAAGTCTGGTGTCTGCACATCCTCCACTGGACAGGGGGTTATGATGATTCTAAGGGGCCTGTGAATTACAGGGGCCCTAAAAATAATTAAAACATTAGGTACATTTTTTTTCTGTGGTAAATAATTAACCTATCATCATTAATAGAATATTTTATTTACAATATACTCTTAAAGCTAATTGTGCCTTTTTCTTTTATTGTTTTTGGCAAAAAATAAACAACATCCAGAGAGCCTTTATCTAGTGTTGACTGACGTGAGTTGGCATAATTACTGGGGGTCCTTGGGAATTTAGTTTTTTTATTATTATGAAGAAAAAAAAAGAAAAATGATTAAGCTCTTTTCAGTGATAAGAATTCAAACGCTGTAATTAGTTTTCCACATACTGAAACAAAATCAGCTGCTTAAAACTTTCACAGCTGCTTCTTTTCTAGTTGGTATGCATGTTAAAAAAAGCTGATACTGATTTTATTCTTTTGTGTGATATATCATTCTATAGATGATAATGTTAGTTCATTTTAATTGAGGAGGTTGTTCTTTAATGGTAATAGAATTTCCCATTCAAAAAATTACCCAAAAAATTTCAATTAAATTGTAAAAATGGACTTTAGCACATTAAGAAGAGCGTTTATAGTGAATTCCGTTGCATGCATGTCTGTACCCTATTATATTGTCAGGATTGGTGTAGCCCGTGGTAGGGCCCAATGTGTTATCTTTTCACGGGGGCCCGAAACGCCCCTGCGTCACCCCTGCCACCAGATCCCAGAATTTTAGTCTTGATGTGTCACTATGGTGACAGGTACTGTATGTGGTTTTCTTTCTCTACCAACATACTTTGACGAAGCAAGCACACAAAAGATGTGAGAGAAGACATGGAGACACAAAATCTATTGAGTGGAGGCAGCCAGAGGCACACCATGGAGCTCCTGCCAGAGAGGAGCCAGTGAGTGAGTGGCAGGTGGCCTGGCCCCAGGGACTCCTAATGAAGAGAGTCTGCCTGCCAGCTTATCGATCCAGCCACATCAGCAGATCTGATGCTTGGTTGACTGGCAGACTGGTGGGGGGGGGCTTAATGGGCATCTGGGGCCACATACAAAGAAGATGGAAACGTCTGCTTAACAGGTGTGTGTATGTTTGCATGGGAATGGTAATGTTTATGTTTTGAGGGGGTGTTAGAGGAAATGTAGACTGTATATGGTGGCAGAGAGCACTCATACCTATATATGAGTACCAGTAGAAAGTAGAAGTAGTAGTAGGAAGATGAGGCAGAAGAGACAACAGCTGTCCGCCTGTCACATTGTGACACACCATTTCTAAGCCACTGTCCAGCATAATCTATTCACACATACACACACACGCACACCTCTGCCATCACAGCTGCTCCTTCAAGCTCATTATTTCTGGGACTGTCAGCTTATGGCTTGTTGTGTTGGCTGGGTAATGCATTTTAAGCCCAGCTATCAAATATGAATGAAGCACTGACTTCCTCATCTATCTTTCATGGCTTTCATTTGTTAAGCTATTTGCCTGCGAAAATATTTTTGGATGTTCCCTTACTGTCGTGAATACTGTTCTCATGAAGCAGCAGTAGGTCTATTACAAAACTGAACTCACCGTTCTGGTTTGTGTGAACATTATTGTTCAGGGGGGTGGGGTTGGTTCAAATATTTGTGTGAATAGGGCTTTATAATTGTAACTGTTATTAGAATTTTTCATTTCACGGTTTGTGTGACATCATGTATGAATCTGTATAATGTTCAATACCATGCTGTGTCTAGGAGTGTGAATGCACAGTTTACTGTGTTTTCATCTGCATGTGTGTGCTTGTCCGTTTTAATTATGGTCAGTGTTTGTACGTATGTGCGTGTGTTAATCTGTAGGGCCGTGTGCCAGGTTGTGTGTGCATGCATGTGCATTTGTCCGTTTGCATTTTCATCCATTTCTATGCGAGGGTACATGGACACATACATTTTACATGTATTCTATATTTGAATATGTTTACATACACAGTTACAGCATCTACATTTTAATGGAGAATATCACTGCACATGTATTATGTAATTCCAATGGCCTGAGACAAACCTATGCATAAAAGAAGACCTCTCTTCCAAAATTGAATAGTAGATACTTCAAAGCCCTGAGCAGCTCCATGAAATGTGAAAGGGGAAAAATATTCAAGGTGATTATAGGAGCATCAAATGGAAATTTCTCACAGATAAGGAAATTGTCTAAGAACAGTTCACAGGTCTGGCATCTTGATGATAACCCAGATTTGAGTGTAGCTCTCTGAGGCCTGGTTTTGGGAGAAAGCCAACCCTCTTCAGATCATAGGGACTGTCCTGGTTTTGAGAAAAACACATACAAGACTCCTGAGACTGAGCTGCGTTTCTGAACAAGTGCACATGAACTTGAGGCTGCACTCCACAGTTCACATTGCTGGGCCATTAGGATGAAGCCGCCAGCATTGCACAAGCAATCACTGATCAATACACACATTGGAGCTCAGAGAGGTTGGGAATCTCCTGTGTCCATTAGCACAATCACTGGCGAAGAGAAATAGAAACTATATCCTCAAGTGCTCTTCATTCATTCACCCCATGGAGCCACCTCTATCATGGAGAGCCACACCAATCAGCTCACACATATATAAATCACCCAATGGCTTTTAAGCGTGCACCTCTTTGTCTTTGGAGGATGGAAAGTGGTTGTGTATAATTAATGCTGGTGGGGTGGGAGTTGAGGAGGAAGGTCTTGGAAAACTGCTGTCCACCCCTTCCATCTCTGAGCTCATGCGCTGTGGGGCAGCGCATGCACATGCATCAACGTCTGCCATTAACCTGATCCGGAGAAATGCCCGGAGATTCTTTTCCTGCGCCGCTTTTTTTTTTTTTTGTGCAGCTTATTCTTCATCTCTCTATCTAATTTCCCTCCAATTCCTTCTTTGAACTATTTGCTCTCTTTGCCCTTTTCTCTATCTCCCTTTCACTCTCCTGAAAGTGTCTGTATTATCACTCTGAGTGAAAGTCTGCACTTTTGTGTGTGTAGAAGAATGGGCAAGCATGCGATGAGGGTGAGAGTCTGAGAACTTTGGCTCTGTGTGTGTGTGTGTGCATGTGCCTGTGTGCATGTTTGTCTGTATAAGTCTGCATACTTCTCATACCCACTAATTAGAATGACAGTTTTTATTAATAGTTTGGGGCTAATGTGCGATAGCGTGACTCCAGCTTTCCTACGAGCTCGTTTATCCTGCTCTCTTGCCACCTCGGGCCCTAATTATCAAGCTGATGATCTGACATCCGACCACTAAAACAGAGACGACACATTGACATATTGTCACTTCCGACTTTAGGCTGGACTTCTTTAAACCTGAGGTTATGCTGAATTCGGTAGACTTGTTCCATCTTGTCCGTCTACCTTTAAGCATGTCCGTAAACTGTGTGGAGTCCAGATTATGAAACTACATATATTAATAGATTCCAGATTTCCCACTCTCAGATTATGCTCATAATTCAGCATGCCAGGGGTGATTAATCAATCTTAGAAAACAATAACATGACAGCAGACAGTGGTTGTCTTTCAGAATGTATTTTCAATTCCTCTAACATTAGGGTATCTTCATATTTTTTCACATTGTTATAGTGGGTTGGGTCAAGTATCCACAAAGTATGATTCAGACACTACAGTTTTTTTTTTGGTACATGAGGAATTTTAACGGGCATAGATCCAAAGGATGTCATTTTGAAGACGGGGTGGAATGGAGATAATTTCCTTTTTTGTCTCAAGACACAAATCATTGCATGGACCACTCATGCATGTAGGATATACATTATGTTTTCCCGCAAATCAGTTGTATACCATTACACTGTACACAATATTATGAGGAAAATATGTATTTATCTACCTATCTATATTTGCTCTACATACAAAATCTTCTCTGTTTTAATCTTATTACATTCAGCCTCCAGACATGTGGAATTGCTGTTGAAATGATCAGGCTTGCTGTAAAGCAGTTATGCTGTAGATGACATTGGAAACATTCATTGTAAGTGTGATTATGTAAGACATAGTTCTTGCTATTACTAGGACTTGACAGTAATCAAAATAGTGTCCTCCCACAGCACAGCCGCAACTGAAGCTCTTTTGAAGGCAGTGGCCTACTTTACACAGTCTCTTCTCATATTCCTGATTTAATTTCAGAATGGAATAAGAAAGGTTATGATAACCTTTTCTGACCAGGACAAATGTAGCATGCCCATTCAAGATTATCTCTCTAGGGTGCACAGCAGAGGACATCCTTTAAATCAGAAACATGCTGTGTGCATCTCCTGTCCATTCTGACACAACAGTGACCCTGGAAATCCTGAGTACACCCTGCTGTGCTACTGTCACTGTAGTAGCTAATTTTATTTTCTATGGTCCTGTGTGTGTCAGCAAACTAGCCACAGTTTGTGCCTCTCATGTTTTTGCATTTGCCACTTTTGTGGTGATGATTAAATTCAAGTCACACAGCTAAGCATCTGTTTCTTTTAAATGAATGAATACCAGTCACACTTTGAAAGCCCCTGTAGGTCACAGGCAATACTTGCTGCTGTTTTGGAGACATTTCAGATTCCTCAAAGACTCTTTTTTTTTTTTTTTTTTTTTTTTTTAATCTAGCATGAAGGTAAAATATTAAGTTTGAGGCACACAGAAGAAAATGTTACTTGTTACCCAAGTTGTAACTCTGTTTCTTAAAACCAAATCAAAGCCTGAAGTGACACCCCCTATTTTAGTGGCATGTATTAAAAATATGAACAATTATCATATAGTATGTCAAAAAATAATTCAACATATAATAAAATATATGAATTAATAGAAATATAGAGCTCAATATAGTGCTTCAGCTCATGTTGGGTGCCTGTCAACTTGGTTATGTTGTTGTAGGTTACCAGAATTGTTCTATGCACCTGCATGCTAATAAATATATGAAAGCAACTAGCTGCTTAGCTAGCTCCTGTGAGCAGTAAGGCTAGTGAACAGCGCCTCAGCAGTGCATCTTATGATGCGCACGCGGCCTCTATGAAAGGAATGTCACTTCCGGTGACCATCTTTTTTTTTTTTTTTTTTAAGAGAACAAAAGCGTTAGGTCGCTGCCATTGTCATGCCTGCGCAGTCACGATGCCATGGAAATTTTCTTTACTGTTCCTGCCACGGAGTTTTTTTTGTTTGTTTGTTTGTTTGTTTGTTTGGTTTTATTTTTTATTTTTTGTTCCAGCTGGATAAAAGAGTTTTTGAAGAGACGGGAAATGTTTTCTGAAGAGCGGTAAGTTTTGACAAATGACCAATTACTGTTACAATTGTGAAAACAGTGATAAGGAGTTTGGCAAGAGGCACAAACCTGTGTTAACTTTATTAGCGACGTTAGCCACAAGTAGCTGTAGCATGAGTTACATAGGTTTAATTTAGCTAACTGGTTTAATAACTTTCTCGATATGCTTCAGAGTAAATATAATGGCGTTGATGACTCACTTAAAATAGTACATTTTTGGCAGGTTTTCAGCAAGCTAATGGGACCACGTTTATTTATCAGTGTTATCTGTATTATTTGTGTTGTTGTAAAGGTGATTCTAATGTTATTGGGTAGTGTCCATAGTCCGTATAAAAAAAAGTGTCATGTATATATATTTAGCATTTGTACAAAAGTGGTATAGCAGGGATATCAGCATCACCCCAACCTGTAGCTCCCATCTCCTTTGAACCCAAAACAGATCTTAAAAAGTTCATTAATTATGAAAAACTGTGACCTCCTTTGTTTCGAATGCTGTTGTATCTTGATGTTTGTGGCAGGCTGAATTGTGTATGAAAATGTAATTTTTAGAATTTGGTAATGTTATCTACATGCTAGCTTACTGAAATAGCTGGAATAAAATGTCTGCTGTGAGAAAGGTCATCCATGTTAAAGCCACACAGGTGATTTTAATTATGATAAGACCTCCTCTCAGGACTGATTAACATCCCCCTCACCTCCTGTTAAGATGGGACAAGTTAAACAATCCTGGGCTGGAAGACATTTTCACATGTTACAGTGGGAAATGCACAGGTGTAAATACTAAAAAAAATAATGATTGCTAAGCTCTATTTAACTGCTTCATTTTCAAGGTCCTGGTAATGTGCATGGTGGCTCACTGTCACACTGTCAAGGCTTACTTGAAAACTTTAATAGAACAGAGCCATTGTTAGTGCTATTAGTAACACCTGTGCTTTTCCTACTATGACGAGTCAGGCTGTCTGCTGTGAACAAGGCCTCTCAATACATGTGGTCTGGTGACATTAACTAATTCCTGTTCACCTTCAACCTGAGCCAAGTCTAATTAGCCAGAATAACTGAAAAACGCTTGTGTGGACATGCAGGGTCATTAACCATGAACCATCCTGAGCCTGTAAGAAAGCTGTGTTCTGCTGTTTGTCTATTTATTTTGTAATATTTTGTGTTTGGTTTAAATGCATTTGATCTTGTATTTGTAGATGGCCAGTGGATAGTGAATTGATGGCGATATGGGGAAATCTGCAGCTGTCTTCATGAACATTTCAAGGTGAATTTCTTTTAGTGAACATGTTATTCAAGTTACTAAAGAGTCTTTAAGCTGTGAACCCAATCTGCTGTGTAGCTGTAAAATAACACATTCCATGGCCTCACCATGACCTCTGCTTATTCTCTTTACTACACAGAAATGCATGTTGCTGTGAACAGTTCTATCTGTGACAGATATATAAGAAAAATAAATACTCTTAGCCATTCAATAATGCGTGATAATTAGGAGACTTTAATCTCACCTTGCTGTGTCATGTGATATTTTAATTTCAGAAGTGGTTGCATTAGTCACTGCCACTACTCAGTGTGCTTCTTTAACTTCCACTACCACAAGAGTCCATCTGCCATAAGTGTGTGATACTAGTGTTTCAAGGGGACTATATGATGTTTGCTTGGGTGTGGAGTTTTGTCCAGAGACTGTGCCACACAACATATCTCACCAAAGGAGTTGCACAAACTTCTTTAGATCATGACTTGATAAAAAATCTCATTAAGAAGCTCCATTTCCAAGCACCCCAACAAGGCCAATGTGAGTCATCCCTCTTCTTTATCCCAAGGGGAAATTTCCTAGTTGACAGTCTGCAGTGTTTTCATGTTTTCCAAGCTCATAAAACATGCATTCACCGCCGCCATGCATGGAACACGCCCTGTTGAAGAATTGCTCCTCAACTTGTTGGTATGCATGGAATTCACAGGACTGTGACTCCAGATTTTGAAACCAATTATTCAAATAGCTGCCACTGTAACTGGCAGGGCAAGCGTGTCGAGAACAAGGGAGAGAAGCATCTCAGATCCATAATAAAATGTTCTCTGCTGTAGAATGGAGTTACTTGTCTACGCTATTTCGAGATAGTCTGTTGTCCTTGGCTTGGAGTTTTGAGATCAGTCATGTGTGAGATGACTCTGAAGCAAGGTGTTGATCTGGGATAAATGAAAGTCTGTTCTAGCTTTTACTCCTAGTTCATATGTCTGTTTGCTAAGAAGATCACAGTGAAGCATTTTTTTGTGTTCAAGGATTTGGGATGTGATACCAAATCAAACTAATCCTCTAGAGACATAAACATAACCCTGCAAAATGTCCCGCTGTGGCCAAATAGTGAATTTGTCGCTGGATGTATGGATGAACAAACCTTTCCTTTCTTCCTCCACTCACTCTCCAGAGAGTAGTGTGATCAAGTGTAGTTCTAAGAAAAAGAAACATTAGAGAATTAGTTTGCATGAGTCATCTACTCATTCCATAAACAACTCTCAAAAGGTGTACATGGATAATCCTGCCGTGAGCAAAACCATCTGAGCGATGAAATATGAGAGCGTCATAAATATCATTTTTCATTCATCCTGTCCTGAATACCTGGCATTTATAATTCATAGAGCATCTTGTGGCGTATTGTCAGAGTTTTGGTGAGGGATGTCCTCAGGCCACTCCATTAATTTCTATTAAACGGGGACATGTGAGCCATCTCTGTGCGGGTATGTGTGTGTGCATGTGAATTGAATGATGCATTTATTAGTCTTTTTTTAAGCACTGGGTGTCAGGTGTTTGGAAGTATAATTGCTTAAAACTTGGTTATTTCTCACTTTGTTTTGTATTGTTTTCTAAAAGCATCAGTACCACAAGACAAAAGAATTATAGTCAAATAAAAACATTCACACTACCTGAAAGCTGATGTCTAAGTTTCAACATGAACATGGTCATTGGAGTCATAATATAAAATTTCATCTCTGATTGCTCAAGCACCAACATCTGCATAATTATTTCACTGTGTGCCCTTCATACCACACAAGCATGTTCCAATTAGTGGTGATATATTGGCTTGACATCTCGTTTAGGGAGGACGGGCAGATTGCAGAGCCATGATTGAAAGCTTAATGAATGATTCATAATCTGGAATGAAAAGAACATTTTCATTTGGGTGTCTGCAACAATCATTAGCTGGACACGTAGCATTTCTACATTGGAAAAAACTGTGTGAATTTAGAGTTGCTGATTGATTGTACCTGGAAATGTGTGTAGGTACTCTTTAAAAATAAATCCCATTCTATGTGCTCATTAAGAAACTAATTTTCAGAGCCTTTCATTTCCAGTTGAACTGTAGTTTCCTCACCTTGCGATGAAAGGTTTTTATTTGCATTTGGATGCAGTGTTCTACTCCACACTGCTTGTTATCTACCTCATGTTTCTAGTTCGCTGCTGTCTGGGTGCTGGTGGAATGTTTTGAGCAGGGAGGGATGTTTTCTTGTGCGAAACAAACAGATGGGACGACAACTTGACCTACTTCTTCATCTGGACCATCCTGAATAGAGAGGAATGACTATGGAGAGGTGAATGAAAATAGAGCAGTATGATGAATTTGTGTGGATGAATACAAAGTGCAGAAAACACAGCTGTTTCTTTTTGGTTAGCCTCACTTTAAAAAAAAATTGTGTTGACCACATTTACATGCTTTCTGTTTGTGCTCTTCAATTGCAGCAAACTTTTCTTCTGTCTTCCTGCCAGCTGTTCATACCATAAATAAATTAGGAACCAGATACAGACAGGTCAAAACATAAGTCTAGGATCGTGTGCATGGAGCTTGAAATAAATGACCTGTGTCTTAAAGGCCAAGAGGGTCAGCTCTGCCAGACCAACCATGAGGATTGAGGAGATTGGCTGTGTTACTGGAGGGGTGGAAATCATATTGTGGTTAGGAGTATTTGCTCTGCAGAAGTTACATCACAGTGCCTATTTCCTGATAGCAAAGTGAGTTCATCTTGAAAAATTGAAATGCTCGCAGATGGTGTGTTTCATAATTCCTCATATGCTGACATCATCCTTTGCATATTGATTGAACATGAAGACTTGCATCCTGACACCTGTATTGCAATTTGAACTTCAATTTGAACACCTTTCCTCTCCATAGGGTGGGAAATATGGAGTGATACAGCCCTGGTTCACTTCTGTGTCCACACGGTGATCACAGCAAGGCGGTCTTTGGGTCTTGTGCCATATCATCTTGAATAGGAGGTAAAAAAAACACACACACACACATTACATTCCTATTTGTGCTTTTATCCAGGAGCTTTTTAAACAAACCCCCTTGACACTGATTGTAATTGTGCATTTGATATAATTGCGTAGGTCAAACTGTATGTGCGTCCGTTTTGAAATACAGTTGCAACTGATGACTTGAAAGGCTTTCATATTTTTCCCACATGTGGAGAACAGTTACCCCCTGGCAGCATATTCTGTTCTCTTCCCACGCCTCTTTAACAATACCATGAATTGTGTTGCAGACTATTGCAATAATTGCCTGTTTTTTGTTTGTTTTTTTTGGACCACGGTGCCACAGGAGACAGTAATCCTTGCACACTGAGACATGAATAAAAATGTGTATACTCTGCCCTGGGGAAGTATAGGTAATGGACTGAAGGACAGTATACAGCATAAATGAGTACACCCCTCCTGAAACCTCGCAAATTCAGCTATCTCTCTTTACAAATAAGACATATTTGGGGGTCCATGTAATGTTCTGGGAATGCTGGTGTATTAATTCCCAGTGAAGCCTGTTACTACTCGGACTTTGGAAGAGATCACTCTCAAAATTATTAAAGGCCATGTTGCAAAAATGAATGCATCCTCCTGAAAGTTACAAATGAAAACTTAATAAAAATGGTTTCTGGTGCCATTTAAGGGCATTTGATCACCTTCAGGTCGCTGTCATAAGTTTTCACCTTGTGATGGGGTGAAAGATTTTTGATGAGAAAAGTGCAGGAGAGTTGCAAAACAAGTGCAAGCTTGGGAAAGCTAAACTGGAGTAACTCACTGTTTCATCCCACACAGTATGACGCAGCCTGCACAGAAGTGGAATGCCTGGTTTGTAGAGAAAACCAAGGCTGGAAACGAAAGCACAAGAAAACCTGTATAACCTTTGCCAAGGCCCGTACTGACTGAGGTGAAGATTTCTGTATTGGATTCATTTATGCTGTGTACTGTACACATGTCAACAGGAGGAGAGGGCAGGTTCAGCTTTTCTGTTTGAGTTCAGGACCATGGACAGTACAGAGGCTTTCCAGCATAGATAGCTCGCTGTCCATGGTGCTGAAATTCTTCCGATTTGTGGCTGAGAATCCACTGTCTCACAGATATTTTATGATTATTTATCAGTGGAGATAATAACAATAGTCATTTGTATACATCCACAATCTGGTCCAGTGGCTGGATAAAGTTCACTTGTGCTTTGAAAATGAACTTTTCTTGGGACCTCCTTAAAATAGGACACCTACTGATGACTGAACCTGACTCCAGTCTATGTTTTGGCATATTTTGCTTAACTGCTTGCTAGATGGCTTGCTTGCTGTTTATGAGACTTTCCGCTAAATCAAAGCTTATGCAGAAATTACAAATCAAATTACTTTCATATGCAATACCCATTCTGAATATTTATATAGGCCTATTTATTATTCGTCCTGGTGGGAATTCTCTTTTCATCCTCGGATTGAGACGCACACAGCCAGCTAGTGTGTCTTCTTAGGATGCTCACGGATACTTCGGCAGGTACTGCAGGTTACACAGCCAATCAAAGCCCAGCTTCCTGTGGGAACAATCCCGCCTTCCACGAGGGTCAGCATTTATAACGAGTCTCTGAAAATATAGCTCGAATAAGTGTTTTTCTTTTTGATGTGATTGTTATGTGACGTGCAGCATAACAGAGCTATACACATGTATACAGCCCCATATATTTTGACTGCTCCATGCGTGTCTGAAACGTCGTCTGCCTCATACAACATAAAAGCCCAGTAAATCACCTTTGGCTGTCAAGCCACTGATGAGTCTGCCCTGCACAAAGCCTATGCAGCCTTTCCACCAGGCTGTTGTATCCCTCTCCCTCTCCTCTCCTCCCCTCTCCTCCCCTCCCTCGTTTCCTCTCCTCCTCCACATTCAGTGCTCCCTCTTGCGCGCACGGTGAGCAGCAGCAGCAGCGACGGCTTCAGCGCTTCTCTGACGCACCATCGGAGATGAGCATCCCTGTCCCGCGGGCTGTCAAGGAAGACTCTCTCGACATTTCCCCCTAGGACATCTGCGGTCAGGCTTTCAGCATCAACTCTGTTAATTTTTAGTTAGTTTTCCGTACCCGTTCGTTGTCTTGTAATTTGTCAGATTCGGCGCTGCGTTTGGCAGGGATGCCCGCAGTTGACATCTTTTGGCTGGGAATTTACTTCGGAGGTGATTTCGTATCCGCAACAACTGTCAACGAGTGATTGATTTCCGTCTACACCGAGGGGGGTAATCTCCGTTTTCGGGGCATCCTTCAGGACATTCTTGTGCTTAAGATAAGTGGTTTAAATCAGAGGTGGAAAGGTGGGGATTGATCAGAGGGCTGTTTGACAGGAGGAGACCGTGGATAACGGATACCGAGAGGCAGTAGCTCTCCCTCTGCAACGCAAATCTCTGCGTCCTTGAAGTATTCTTACAGACGGACTGTTACAGAGTAGAAATATTTTCACAGTTTGCAGTCACAATCCGTAGGACGAGTTTGCCCACTGCAGGGGCTGTCGCGGCTTTCGCGTCTGCTCTGTTTTAGAGATACGATTTCCTTGACGGGCGGGCGTCTGAGCATCCCGGACGAGCCCGAATTTGCGATGCCCAAACAGTGAGAGTACGGCGGGATCTCATTTGGTCACCCTGCGCGGTAGCATGGCTCCAGCCCGGAGGGACTGCAGCGGCTGGGAGATGTTCCTCCCGACGGGATGCCTGCTCCTCTCTGTTATGCTATTTCACCCTGCCCTGGCCAAGGTGTGCAACGACCGCACCAAACACGGACAGGACAACAGCTGGTTCACCAGGGACGGGGAAAACTTGCCCATCATGGTTCTTATGCCCATGAATGAGTCGGCCCTGATGAGCAGCATCAGCCAGGGGATCGAGCCGGCGGTCCAACTGGCCATCCAGCACATACGGGAGTCCAGGAAGTACTCGTTCTCACTCATCACCAAAATCTACGACACCGAGGTAAACACACAGACTGAATCGTTTCACTAAGCCGCTGCGGGGCGGCCCAGGCGTGTTTAAAGCAGTTGTAAGCTATATGACTTGGGTGTTTGTGTGTGTGTGTGTGTATGTGTGCTCCTGTGTGCGCGCGTGTGTACATGTGCACGGGTGTATGCGCGCGCGCCCGGTGCCCAGCAGCGGTCCACACAGTGTGCGTCCAAGGGGAAACGCTGGGTTCTGTTATGTTTGGTATCTGCGCAGCCTCGTTGTTGGCGAGCTTGTTTTCATTGCGCAAAAGTCAACTGCTGGCGCCTTTTTTCTCCCCTAAACGATAACGCGGCGTTAGTGCCCATTTCCCCATCTTCGTCTATGTCACCGCTGTCGCTGGCCGTTGATAGTGCATTTAAATGTATCTTGACATCAGAAAGCACTGCATCACCGGGGCGCCCCAGAGCCCCACACTCACAGCCTCCCTGTATTGGACGTGTTAATGGTTACCGCAATCTCAGGATGAAACAGGATGATAAAGCTGTCTGATAAGAGGCTACAAATGTCACTCATCGCACGCGTCACCCAATTTTATTATGTTTATTATATTGTTTATTATTTGTTTATTATATTATTATTATTATTATTTTTAATTAAAGCGTTTCATTCGGTCTTTTTGTAATTGGCGCTTGAAGGTGTGTGTATGACTTAAGCTGGCTTTGTGCTACATAGATTTTCAGTCACGAATCCAGCGTATCTTTTAACGATTAAAGGGACTGGTTCTCGTCGTGCCTGAAGATGGCGGTAATTGGATATGCGATTTCTTCTGCCTCCTTGCACCCTCGAAAGGAGCCGAATCTCACAGCGTTCTAGCTCCAAATTAAGATCTGTTTATTTGATAACAATAACAACAATAATATACCACTCCAGCTCAAGTCCTCTTGAAGTTCAGTCATCGCTAAATCTCTGCGAGCTTTGACAATGTAGGCCTGTTCTCCATAATTTGTTTACACTTGAATCATTTGACTCAGTCAACAGTACTTAGAGTGGCCTTCTAGGCTTTAGTGATTTACGTGCTTTTGAGGACACAACATAGCTGTGGAGTTTAAAGCTGCAGCATCATACAGACATGTTTGGATGTTGATAATTTGACAGAGTTTTTAACAGTCCAGTTACAAAAACATCAACTTGCTACTTGGATAAATTATTACTATATTTATAATCTGTTTTACAATGTTAGGTGGATCCAGATTTATCTGGCTCTGTCTATTAAACATCTCATGGTAACGCCTGGCCCCTTTTGTCTTAAATTGCAGTAATTCTCTCAGTTTTTCCTGTCCAGCACTTATCAAGGGTACTGTATGTGCACAGGTGTGTCTGTGTGAAACAGCACACAAATCTCTGTTGACAGAGGTAAGCCCTCACAGGCGGCATGCGCTCAGACCATGGGATTAATATGCTCTTATGAGAGTTATGATTTTTCTCCTTCTATTCCCCGGGGAGAGAAAGATGAGCTAGAAGCAAGAGGTCAGTGGGCCAACATGACAGCCGCTCACTGGGAATGTCTGATAGTGATGCCAGCTTTCTAATACTGGCAATCAATGGAAACTCATGAGAACAGTGTTATTTAATGACTTTGTGGTCAAAAGCTAAACAGTGGCACTGCCAATTCAGTGGTATTTGACATTTGTTTTGTACACAGGCCAGCTGAAAAAAAAAAAAAAAAAAACTGATCATGTTTTTAGAAATCCCAAAATAAAAATATTCCATGCCTGCACTAAAAACCTGCAGTGTTTTTCCTCAATAAAAATGTTGCTCAGTGCACAGATAAATAGAGAAATATATATGATCAACACTCTTTTTCATTATTCTATTAGTGGCAGACCTTATAGATGTGTATTTACTTATAGATGAATTGTGAGGAGGAACGTTGACCAGACTTGGACTGTGAGCTCTGGCTTTAATAACTCTTAAGGAAAAAAAGTTCCCTGCCAACAACTTAAGAGTATATTTACAAGCTACTGGAAATCATCTGGCACAGGCTGGTATGGTTAAAGTCAACAAGTGACCACACAGAGCACTGCAAAGTGCAAATGGCAATATATTATTGGAACAGAACATTGTTATTATATATTTACAGAGAATAATAAAGAAACAGAGATTCTAGTGAAAGAAACATGATTTCAATAAGAGTTGTTATTGTTTGTTTATATCAGATGAAGTGGTCTGAAGTGTTTGGAGTGTCTCAACACTCATAAGCATTTTACAGGTAGAGGAGACCTTTGCCCAGGACACAGTTATTGCTGTAGTGTTGAATATATTGGTTTTGCGGCCTCTGACATGTTTATGGGAGCAATAATGTGAAGTCAGTGATGGCTGTGCCATTAGCAGTTTACCATACATGTGTTCATTATACATTTATTGCCATACAATGTCTTATTTACACATGAATAAAAGTCCTGAGCACACACACATATACACATATACACATGCACACATGCGCACAGCCTCCCCACATACCACATGCTTATGTCAGAAAACAATACATGCATCAGTGCATTCGTTGCAGCTAGCAGCAGGCCAAGTGTGTGCCTGTGTGATGTTTGTACATGTGTGTATGTGTGGGCTCTGGGATTTGGCCTGGCAGATGTAAGTAATCAGTCCCTGAGCAGAGTCTCTTTATCCCTTTATCCCCTGTCGGTGGAGCCATGGGTAGACTGAGCAGGCCCAGTCCATCCCATGGTGGTGTGGAGCTGGGTGGTGGTGCTGATAATGGGGATGGTGAGTCACTGGGGGGGCTGTCCCACAGTAAAAGGCCTGAAAGCTGAGGCTGTGCTGCTAGAATGAGGCAGTTGGAGGTTGGGAAGGCTGAAGAAGCAGTCACTGGAAGCAGAGCAGATGCCCTGATGTGGAATGCCATGATCTAATGTGGGCTAGTGTGAAACTGATCTGATCAGGCTGAGAAAGATGTCTCACCTATGTAGGCATTGTAGCAGGCTGAGGCAACTGCAGAATACATTTTTTTTGCTTTAAAATCAGAGCATTGCTGGTAGAAAAGAAGCAGGATGGATTATATCAACTGGGAGGCTTAGTGCCAGAGCCGGAGTTGGTCCTCCACGGCAGCTCTAGATGTGTGAGTGTGGGTTTTAGTGTAACCGAGGACTGATACTGTAACTCTGCAGGCTTAGAGGATCAAAGCTTTGGAGAGGACAGGAAGCACTGGAAGAGGATGGAAGGGAGACTTTGGGCAGTGAGAGCGTTCTAGGCTAAGCTACGCTAGTTCACAAGCTTATAGGATGTGTGACAGCCCCTTGAGAAGGGCCACTCAGGGAAAGATCACTTTTTTAGCAGAATAATGAACAGTGGTAGGCTAAGTTTCTGAAATCATAGTCATCTTGTGTTCAGCTCTGGCCAATCATATCAGACAATATTTACAAATGTAAACCTCACAAATCAGAAAGGTCAAGGTTGCTGTTATACACACTAGGATTTCACTATTTAAAAAATGAATGCTGTTGTATGAAAATATTTGGATCAGGATATCAGTTATCAGAAAAAATTAGATTCATACATACTCTCCAGCCCATAAAGGCATGGTAGTCCTACATACAGTTAGAATAGTACAGTAGCTATTCTGTTAATGCTGGGACTGGGCACAAGTAGTGTTAGTTAGGATATTGAGGAACATTTGTGTAACAGGTGTGTGTGTGTGTGTGTTGATAAGGAGTTAGGTTTAGGATTTTATGGGTCGCTTCCTTCTCCCCTAAACCAGCTATGGGTCATAACAAAGGTGGACAGTCAGATTTGAGGCAACAAGCAATACGATAGCGACTCTTTGAAACTCTGTGATCATTTTAACATGAGCAGTCCCCATTTCTTGGAAGGAATCTCAAATTCAATTAATCTACTTTAAGGGAATGTGCTCCTTTGCTATCATGTTTCCTGTGTTCTAGCAGCCAGAGAGGAGTGAACACATGTATTTTAAAGGCAAATCAATACAACCACAAAGACACAGAGTCTACAGCTGGAGATGTGGATCACGCCCAGTTACAGTGCAACAGATACAGTATGCAGATGGGTATTTATAGAATATAACTGTCCTTCCATGCAATACGATGGGCCCCCTGAGACTATGTTAGCAGTGACCCATGTTCATAGATTCCGCACACAGATACTTACAGTATAAACTGCTTCCCCTGCTCTCCTCAGAGGACTAGATGCAACATGTCACATTTGTGCACATGTTGGCAAGCCTGAAACCACTGTACAGTACACTTGTTCACAGAAGGAAGAGCACCCCCCCCCCCCCCCCCCCCTGAGCGTGTGTAAGGCATTCTGTCATTTTGTCAGAAGAAGTTAGGTTTTCTGTGAAAAGGCATTACCATAATGGAGGTCATGGTGCTGCTAAGCATAGGTCTTAAGTCAAGGCAAGCTAATTCAGGGCCGTTGGCCTTTTTAGGGTTGAGCAGAATTTGTTTTAGCAATGTATCATCTGTTTATAGTGTAAGTCATTTATGCATTTATTCAAAATGAGCATGCCAGAGTACCCTTTACTGATCTTGGCGATTCACACACTGTACCTCACCTCTGAGCTTTTGTGAAAAAAAAAAAAAAACATCTGACAAGGGCCAAATGAAGCAGCGCCTTTGGACATCTTGCATGTCAGGGTCTCATATTGTACGCCACATATTATCTAAATATCTGACATCTATTCAGCGCCGTAGCAGTGACCCAGTGGGGTCAACAAAGATTACCTGTCCCTAGGAGAAGGGTGAATATTCAGGGATAGTAGGGGAAAAGCAGTCTGTGACGGCCTGGCTACTCTCTAGGCATACAGAAAGCGCTGAGTGTGGCTGTATCCACTGACCCGACACAGATAGTGGGGATCAATGTGCAGCAGCCCTTCTCATAGAACGAACAGGATCTCAGGGGAGAATCAGAGAGAGGCGAGAGAGAAAGAGATGTGTAGGGTTATGAGATGGAGATCCTGAAAGAGGATTATATCATCTTCTGTGCAGGAAGAGGAAATGGCCATCCTCTTAATTCTTATTGGATCATAATGTAATGCCATTTGGCATTGTTTCTCTGAGGCTACATAGTTTAATGGCCATGTGGAAAAAAAGCAATTAGTGCATTAGATCAGTCAAAGGCTCTGAAGATCTTGTGTTATTATATCAGTAAGGTCATTTTGCAGGTTCACAAAAGTATTGTGTTTATATCATTATGATATTTTTTTTCACTCTGATTCAGTTAAAATTAGAGGAACACAGACCTCTGTTTAATAAAGTTACTAAATCTGGGCACTAATTGCTGACCTTTCGTCTGAGTCAGGCTTCCAGTGGCCTGGAGGGCTCGAGCAAGATAACCAGAAACATGAACTTTCTTGATAAAAGAGGCTCTTATGTGCCCTGAAGCTGGCTTTACAACTGATACTCTGACATAAAGCGCACACACACACGCACACACGCACACACGCACGCACGCACGCACGCGCGCACTCACACACACACACACACACACACACACACACACACACACACACATACAGTAAAGCCCATAAATGAGTGAAACTATGCTTGTAAACACTGGGACTTTACATTTTCATGCAACTACAGCACTGCAAACAGCACTGCACACATAGACCTGTCTTCTCTCTGCGTACACACACACACACAGACAGAGCACATACACAACCACATATGGTCTTGGCTGTTTTCAGTTGGCTCCCCTGCAGCATTGCCTGAGGTCAGGACAAAGTGGTCAGTTGAGCAGTTAAACACAACGTGTCGTTCAGTTCCAATAAAAATGGAGTCACATTAATGATCAGATTGCTTTGTAGCAACATCAGTACCTTCACCCATTCACCCTCACTATGGGGAGTATGCAACGTACCTCAGTAAAAACAATTTGCATCAGTCATTTGAAACCAGTGTAACATGACATGACTCTCTTTGTGCTATGCATTTATATTTTTCATATTTCCTTACATGCCTCATTTTTTCTCTTTCCTTGTGCACTGTCTTTTGTATTCATCGCTGTTTGCTTAATTTAATTTGATCAAGAAACGTAAAATAAATCTCATGTTTATGACTGAAAATAAATGGATGATAGTAAGATTGTATCAAAGGCAATAAAATGATAGAAACATTTTCTTTCTTTTTTTTTTGTAACAACAAAAACAAAACACAGTAGACCTCCCAGGCTTTTTGCATCCTCACTAGTGTTGGATTTGAAACTTTGTTGTTCCTTGTGCCCTTCTCTTGTTCACAAAAGACCACAAAAGACCTGACCTCTTGACCACTGTTTCCTGTTTATCCCAGAGGTTTGTCCTAAAGCTTAAAAAGAAAAACAAGTCAACTTTAACTGCTCCCCTTCTCTGGTACATTAATCCACATTAATCATAGAGAAACCTCTTCTTGCCAATGTGTTAACAACACAGTGCTTTGTTTGATATAACATCAGTATTCCAAGCATAAAATTCAATAGGTGAGTTCAAGTGTAACAAAAACAAATTATCCTTCTGGCTTTTGCCACTGAACACCTTGCATTTGCCCAGAGTAGATTACAGTGTGTCTGGCTGAATCTCATTGTTTGTGCGAGTATGTTGCTAATTTGATAGAGCAAGAGAGAGTGAGTGTTTGGCATTATCTCTTGTCCGTGGAGTCACCCTGCGGGGCCTGATGCACTGACCAAGTCAAGGGCTAATCGCATGAGAGAGGCAACGGCCGAATTCAGTTTCAAAAGCACCTAAAGCAAGTCACATCGGTTGCTTGCAAAGCAGTCGAAGCGTGCGTTTGTTCATGAATGCTGCTGGAGGTAGGGAGAGGATGGAAAAATAGTCTGTACACTGGATGCGTGGGCGCAGGCACTTATGTGAATATATCAGTGGCTTCTGAATGTGATTCTTCGAGATGGACCCAATCACCCCACACTGATATTGTTAAAAATCAGTCAATTACACTGGAGCCCCCTGCTACAATTCAAACACAGCCGAATGCTGTTGTTAAGAGTGTCACTGCCGTTGCTGTCATTTTTCTGCTTTGGTAAATCTGCCTTAGTGTGACTGACTGGAATCTAAATGAGCTCTTTGTTATCCCACTGAACTAAATAAGATACAGGCAAGTGCCCTATTGCCAACCTGGACTCATTCATGGCGTGGTCAGTGGACAGTGCTGTGGTCAGCACCAACACTTAGGTGGAGTTAGATGAATCACAGCCAAGTAGAAAAGCGCACAGGAAGGACAACCTCATCTACAAAAAGATAGCAATAATACTAATAATAGCATGCTACTATATTTAAATACATTCTAGCACAGTACCTCACCTGAAAAGATTAATACAGCATCTAAAGCTCTGCATATGTTGCTCTGAATTCATTGCATCTTAATTACAACCAGGCGACACGCTTGTGTAGTAAAAGCTTTAATGAATTCAGTTTGTGATAATCAATTAGGTTTCAAATGAATTTGTCATTGTCAAATTTTAATCTTCCTTTCTTTGGTGCCATCCTATTGTGTTTTCCCAGCAGATGCTATGATGAGACATCTGTTGGCATGCCCCCTCCTCATCTTTTTCTTTCTTTTCTCTGCTGTCGTCGAGATGCACAGTGACTCCAAAAGGTGGTGAACCAGGCATCTGGCTGCCATTATCATTAAACAAACAGTTACTCTCTGATTCGCATGGCTGTACTGTGATGCTGAGGGAGGGACACCCACTGGGAAATCACCCAGGAGATAGAAACAGGGTGGGAGGATGGATGAAGAGGTGGGTGAGCCAGAAAAATGAGGACTTTAGGAGGATGAGATATGTGATATGCGATGTGTAGACACTGGAAAACAACAAAAAGCAATGCAGCTTTAAAGTAGAGATAAACAAGCGCTGGGATGAGTATGAAAATCTCCCATCTTTATTCAGTGCTGCTGAAAATACTGACAAGATGGCTGCTGCCATGTTGAGTGCAACACTAAGTCAGTCTGTCTGGCTGCTACTGCTGGTGCATCTATAAAACTGCCATTGATCCCCAGCCAAGCCATTTGCACAGACAATTAACACAGTGAACGTTTATCCGCTGCTATAGCTTGTTTTGCTGCAAACGACTACAAAAATCACTCTTCCTAACTTTCAAATGTGGTTTTAGCATTAGGATGCTTTCAGTATTTTGTTCTTGTTGGTAAATGGTTTCATAATGATATTTGTGATGTTGTAGTCTGTTTACTCAACTCGCTTTTCTGCAGACAAGATCCAGGAGAATATGTGTTTGCGTGCTTATGGTTACCAACCCCAGGAGAGGTGACCTGCTGTTGCACGTCTAGAGAATTTCCATCACTAAAAGGCTGCGTGTATGTGTACGAGCGAGACAGGCAAAGGAGAGAGAAGGCTCATATGTGTGAGATGGGTTTCAGGCGTCTTAATATTGCTTCTCTTCTAATGTTGTTTGACCTTTAACCCTAACACAAAGCAGATTCTGACCAAGGTGCTGCTGTTCCAGTTGACCTTTTTTTTTTAAGGATGACTTGTCTTCTTCTCCATATTGCCTTTGTCAGCCATTATTATGCCTTAATCCTTAAAATTTTACATCCCCCACTCCATCACTGTCTGCTCCTTTCACTCCTCCACCCCCTCACAAACACACATGCACACGCGTTCACCACATTCACCTCTGTGCCTTCCTGTGCCTCTCCCGTGAGTGGACAGAAATGAAAGGATTATCGTGAAAAGGGTGTGCTGTTGTCATTAGAGATTGGACAAATGCTCTTTGCATGTTCCTGTCTGTCGCTCTCAAGGGGGCCCAGCACAGAGCAATAAGTAGAGAGAGTCTGTCCTTGTCAGTCCTGTAATTACATTAAAGCTCATGTAATTCTTGGCCAAAAAAAAAGAGGAGCCAGCCGTTGTCTGCTTCTTCTTGGGAAGATGTGTGTGCGTGTGCATGTTGGTACAAATGTGCATGAGCTGTGTAAAGAGAAAGTGACTTTTGTGCTGCTGCTTGCATGTATCCACACATACAGTTTGTGTTTGACTCTGAGCGCCGGGGACTCAGTGTGTTAGTGTTTGTGCATTTGCGTGATTCTGGCAGCACGCAATGTGTATGATTATAGCATGTGTGCATCCTGTTCCCAGGGGTGAATGGCAGTTAGCACTTATTTCCACAGGGCAGGTTGGCTGTCATGGCCACAGCTGGGATGTGTGTAGACTCAGGCAGGTGCACATAAGAAAAAGAATAATGCCTTTTCTTGCTTTGTCTCAGTGTTTCACTTACATCATCATGACACGCACTTACACATGCATACGCGTTTTTTCAGCTCGTCTTTCTCTCTCACACATACACTCACTCACACACACAAAACCCCAAACCACATGTCAACAAACACTCATACCTGTTGTAAGTGGTCAACAGAGGGCACCAGGGCGTTGCCTTACCTAACACAACTTTGGGAAAAAAAGTGGACATCCTCAATCCTCACTTTGTAATGCCAATGATATTATGTGGTCCCAAGGCTTAGCTAAGTTTATGCTGAGACATAGTGAAAAGTAAATGCATTATCAAAGATGTAATATTAGCATATGCCCTGTTCATTCAATTAATACTTGTATAAATACTGAGCTATGTTGTAGCTAAAGCAGTTTTCATTCATTAGCATGCTATTTCTGCTTGCATGCTAATGTTGCTAACGTTAGTCAGGATGTCTTTGACGATGGTATTCTTAAAAAATGGAGGTGATCTTTTTTCCTATTCTGACATCTAACAGCACAACAGGACATTTTTTCTTTATTCTGGGGATCTTGCCTGTTTCTGTCCACTTGTTTCTCTGTCTTTCTGCCACCACAATGGCTGCACAACTGCGGCGACGTTAATGTGACATCCACTTCAAACTGGTCTATACTAACCATTCTAGCCATATGATATCATCCCGACACATTCACTAACAGTCTCAATAGAGCCACCCTACAGCTTGGTGAAATGTTCCAGCAGCACACACAGCAGTGGACCCTGTAATGAAAGCTTTCTCACTGTTAAAAAGCAATTAAATGCCATTAAACTATTAAACACTAAGATCAAAACTGAGCTGTCTATAATATATTGCAATGATGAGTTCAGAGCACTTATAACTGTAATAACCCCTTTTAAAATCCTTAAGAATTCCCTCATCAAAAGTAACTCCAAATCCAAATTCACACAGCAATTTTTTTAAAATACACAAATTGCAATATCTGGTATAAGTGATCAGGCATGATCACTTATACCAGATGAAACTTCCAGCTTATCTCAAGCTTTTTCTTCCTTGGGCTCTACCTTTTGTCTTCCATGCAGATTTGCTTTTCGGGATATCAGAACAGGTAATTGTCAGTGCTGTTCCACTGTCCTTCTCTAGAAAGAGATGCTCAGCTGCTGAAGGAGTGATTATACAGTTTCAGTCACACCGATAAGGACCTTCATGGAGCACCTGTCGGAGGCACAGCCTTCACAGTTATTATTTTACAGAAATAGACTGCTGGATTTAATACATTAAAGCTTCCTTGAGCAATATCTCATGCTTTTGTGCTCATCCAGCTGTAAGGAAACAAACTGTCAGCTCGAGTCTTGCTTTTCGTCTTACGGTGTGTGCCATTTAGATTTTGCGGTTGTCAAACATTGTAATCCTCTGTGTGTTTTCCAGTATTTTCCTGCTTAAACTGACTACATACTGACTGTATGCACAGGGATTGTCTGAAAGTGTAACTGTTTTGATTTGTTGCTGGTAGTGGGCCTCAGCATGTGTCCATGTGGCACACTGCAGCTCTCTGCTCCAGCAGTCTCTGGATACACATCAGACCTTTGTCCATTTGCTGCCTGCACATGGTGGCGACCACTTCCCCATTCGTGATTGCTGAGGCCTGTTAGCGGAAAGCAGTTGGTAAGCCCATTGTGTGCCAAGAGCGATAACAACAGACAGTAGAATCACAGATGTAACCTACACACAAGTACACACACACTCCATGCCACACTCCCCAAGTGCCCAAGCACAGTAGCAGTGGTATACACATCTGTCATGCCCTTCCAGAGCAGGTAATCATGCCACATGCGATCACAAAAGCCTGTGCAATGATGATAAGAGATCATTTGCAACCAAGCTCTATCTGTTGTGGCTTAGTCCTAATCTTTGTGCATGTATGTATGTCTGCGTGTGTGTGCATGTGTGTTTTTTCATAGCTGGGTAGTTGGATAATTGGATAGCAAAACAGATTAAATTGTGCTTTCCTATGTTGTATCAGTGGAATTGTGTTTTGTCAGTGGAAAAAAACAAACAAAGCAAAAACAGTAACACGCAGCAGTGGGTTGCATTTTATTTTGAGCAGTCCCCACTCCATTTGGCAAACAAACCCCAATCCACAGCCCCAAACAATCAAAAACACAACCACACATCCGCACACCCTCTCTCACACCATTACACACAGAAGCAGTTACACTATAAATGTTGCTCTACATGTTGTACTGAGGTAATTTCTCTTTGGTTAATACGTCTCTAAATAAACCATGTTATAGGCCATAGAGTGGGAGTTGTGGCTGTAAGGAGTAGTTAGTGTTACAGAGCCTGTGTCAGCTGATAGATGGGGTGGGGTCCTGATTGGACGGACCTGCGGCTGCCTGTCTGACTAATGAACTGTTACTGTAAGGCAGGAGCCTTTTATTGCCTTCTTTATGTTGAGAAGAGGGTACACTGACGACTTGGTCTGCTGTCTCCTTTTACTAGTGAATTTCTTGCTATGCACACACAAATACATGCATGCGCATGCACACAGGGGATTCGCATCGATCAGCAGTCTGGAGCCATGTTATTAAAACTCTGTCACCTTGGGCTCTTGGGCCCATTTCATCAAATTTGCAGCATACAAACTGATATTTGCAATATGCAATCACTTGTTTGACATGTGTCACAAATAAATTACAATCTCGAGAGGCAAAAGGGACCACACAATGCACACACCGAAGGTGGCAATCTGGATTTAGAGGTTCATTCCTCACTTGGAGAGAATGAGTATGATAATGAAATACTCCTCTCTGACTGAGAGTATGCGTTCTCTTCCTGCTTCTCCTAATTCTCAAAAGAAAAATATTGTTTTACAAAAAAGCAATATACATGTTGAAAATTTCTTTTTTTTAATTCAATGTTGGAGTGCTAATTTGAGAATCGCAACTGACATTTATTTTTCAGCATTTTTGGGATTTGTCACCATAGGACAAAATCTTGTTTTGACACATTATCCAGACTTTTCTCACTTCAAGAGACCTTGAGCATCACAGCAAGACTCCAGTATTTGAAAAATTAAATTCTGAAAGTTTTATCTGACTTGTGCACATGAAAACACAGCCTGTTAACATCTATTTCTGTTGCATCAATTTCTAAATAATTCTTAAAATGTGAAATCTGGAAATCTTGGACTGTAATTGACGTGTTGAAAGGCGACTGAGGGGATATATTTGGTATAATCTAATAATCCTCATCTCAGACAGTCTTATCTGGTGATAACACTATTTACGTGATTAGATGCTCTTACTTCCGTGCTGATTTCTTGCCTCCGTCCAAATACATAACAGTCTTTGCCAGAAAACAGCTCCTCTGTTCATGTTGCCCAACTGTTTGTATTGATTTCATAGCTAAAAACTGGGTGGTGGCGGAATGCCTGTTTTATTCTTTCTTTTGGAAAACATCCAAGAACAATTGATGCCACCCTTTGCTGCTCCTTAAAAATAGACAGCTTGTTAACAATATAGATCCAGCTGCACTTGAATTTCATCACTTACATGATTTAAGTTAAATAATATTTGAAGTAATCTTTTCATTATATCCTATTTTCACTGGATTTAGTTCACCACATTTCCTTTAACCTCACACCTCTTCCATAATGCGATGTTTCATGGCCACAATGGGATGCTTGGGGAATGCACTCTGGGGTTTTCACCACTGCTGCCAAGAGATACTGGCTGCCACTTCCTCTGCCAGCCATCTTTTATTAAACCCTTTCATTATGTTTGAAATTCCAAGGTAAAAGAGGGTCTAGGGACTGAACGTCACCAGCCGTACTCAGCCACTTCAGCACACTATACAAGACAGATAAAGCAATTAAGTCACCAAGGAAATGCGTACACTATACTGAGCTCTTGAATCAACAAGAGAGTGATGTACTATTTGTCTTTAAAATGGCAGCCTGTGTTGAGGTAGAGACCCCCATTTTATAGTATGGCAAGAACATCCCTGCCATGTGTCATTCCTGCTTTTTGTACTGTGATGGTTATTGGGCTTTTGTGAGCTTTTATTGCCTCCGTTGTGTGTGATTGATGTTCCCAATGAATGCTGAATGCTGGTTGGGGCTGATGACACCCCAAGCTGTGAGAAGGACGAACGCCTATCACGGTAATTCAATAGAAAGCAGTTGGATAGTGAGTGAGATTTCATTATCCCACGTAAAGCAGATAATTCCGAGGGCCATCTGGACGGATGGAGGACATTACTCCTAAGGCGTATTCATATCAACATTTATATTCACATAGACTGAGCTATCCCAACCCTGCGCTGATGTAATTGTAAACAAGCCTTTTGTTGCCTTGTCTATTGGCCAGCATGGTGTTAAGCTAGCTATTTTTGATCTGATGGAAAGGACACCAGAAAAAAATCATCTGCCCACTGTGACATTCTCAGTGTTGCAGTAGCCTTTAGAGTGGAAAGTTTGCTAGCATTAAGCAACTGCTAAACAAAACCAAATGCGGATTTTAAGCATCCACTCCCTGCCAGGGATTTTAGCTCCATTTTACAGGCTCTTTAAAACGCAAAAACCAGATCTTGTCCACACTGAGCTACAGCCCATGTTTCACTAATTACTACAGCTTATTAGTATTCTAGTGGAACATTAGCAATTAGCGTAGCCATTAAAACCATAAGGATCTCCTGTGGGGGACAAACAGAAAGGAAAAACAGAAATGTAAGGTTTAAGCCATTTTTATATGGCTGTGTTGGTGCAATTGCGTTTCCACCTTTCGGCCTTGGCAGACAAATGTGTAAAGGGTCCTTTGGCACTGCACTACTGTCTAATGTATGTAAATTGTGTGGAAAGGGGACATCAATTAGAGTTGGCAGTGTGCACACGCTGTGCATTTATTCATGAGGTTGGTAAACCTGTTAATTGTATGTGCCGGAGACATCCGTCGTGGATCCTGTTGACTGGATTAAAGCAAACAGAACTAATGCCACGGATGCACATGATCTGTCCTACGTTATGTTGTAGCTGAGAACACAGAACTCCACGTTCAGTCCATATACAAAGGTATGCAGATGTGAATGGATGGATGTGTGTTTTTTGTGTGTTCAGAGACATCCTCTGAACTTAAAAAAGAATAAGACACACAGTCCCGGGGTTGTGTGCATAAATATTTAAAGGTGGCATACTAAACAATTCTCCAGCGCTGACCTGTTGCTAGATGTATTCTTATTGAATAAATGAGCATGCCTCATATTTACTAGATCACTGCTTTCAAGATGTATGAATAAGAATTATACATGGTCCCTGGTGGTTGTTGGCAGCCTCTCTCTACATAAATATTATCTGTATGCCCCTGCTCTCTGCTCTGTTGGCTTGCTCTTACACACAGGGGAGCTTCTATTGATTTCTAGAAGGCCTTCATGCCGGTTTCTTCAGCTCACTGGAATCACATTTTCAGGAACGGGTCTTCCAGCTCTCACTGTGTGCAACATCCCATCTTTGTCTATTCAGCGTACTTCTTAAACGTATGCAGTTATTTGGCTTCTTTCAGTGGCTTTTCTTATTATTGTCTATTTTAGGCCTACTAGGAATTTATGTGGGAGATTGTTGCTCGAGAAAGCAGTACAGAGAAAGGAAACAACTTGTATTTAAAGAGGGGAAGAAAACGTGTCTAAAATCATTATGGCTAAAACACTGTTTAAAATGTCACTGTATGAAATTATGGTGTCCGCATGTTCTTCTCACCCACTCGCGCTGTCAGTGGTGTTGCATCTATGGGGGAATCAGTGTTAGCTCAGTTATTCCTCAAGGCAGAATGTGTGACAACCATGGCAAGGGGACCGCAGGGTCATGACCATTCTTCTTTCTTTGATAGAGGGCAAATGTAAATGTCAGCGACGTCTGAAAAAGAAAGGTCTGCTACTCTCTGATGCTACATGGAATAAGCTGTGACAGATGGAAAAAGTGTTGCAAGCTACAATTTATGGAAGCGAAGCTGAGAGGAGAAGTAATACTAGAAGAGGGAACAGGAAAATAAGGAATTGTGTTGAAAGGCTAACAAAGGCAGGATTTAAAAAGTCACCATCTTTCAAGTGAAAATCCTGCAGAACTACCATGATCATATTTTCTGAAAATGCAGTAGCCATTGATTTCTATCCAGATCTTCTGTTGACTCTATTGATCAGTTATAGTTTGCCCTAAAAATCTTGAGATCAGATCTAACCTCTGGTAGTGCTAAAAAGGCAATGAAAATCATTGAAATACAAACATATTCAATGGTTGTAACTTGTGAAAAGAGGAGTTTGTCATCCATTGCATCATTGGTATCTGGGCTTCTACAGGGATCCTGAAAGCAATTTTTTTTTCTCATAATACGTAGTAAATTTAGCAATTGTAGAGAAGAATATTCCCATCCATATTTCTCAAACAGCTGTGGAACTACAGCCCTCCACTCTGAAAGCATCAGAAAAGAAGGTTTTGGCTGCAGAGTCTTGTCACAGCTTCCTCCCACCACAACAAAGGCAGACCAAGAACGATGTTAGCGCGTATTCAACTCATTTATTCATGAGGGTAATTGAAATATTAACGCAGCTGGTTAGACACTGGAGACTGAATGTCTTCAACGCTCAGATCCGCTCAACTCACCAAGGAAATTATGCTTTATTTACACTTAGATTCCATCCCTCACATCATAGTCCCCGTGTTCAATGGAGGTGTGTATCACAAAGGTCCCTGGACAATTTTTCACTTTGTTGGAAATGCAAATAATGTTCTGTGTGTGTGAATTACCAACGGTCAAAGAGAGCTGACATGTTCTTTATGGTAAATTTAAAATTTTCTAATTTTAGAGGCTCTATAATGGTTATAATTCTGGTGCAAACACAAATGTGAAGAGAGTAAGGAGAAGAACAGGAGGGATACGGTGTGGAGAGAGGAAAAGATGCAATGTGAAGAAGATATGGAGAAAAGATTCTGTGAAGGAGAGGACAGCAGCTCGGCTAGAATTGTACGACGGCTGGATGTCAGTGCTACGAGTGCAGCCTGTCATGTTTACCCCTTTCTAATGATGTGAGAGTGGTGCTGGAAAAAGGTGTGTGCAATGAAAGCCAGACATAGGCACAACATCTCTGCATCTGTGAACAGTTTGATCTGCACAGACCTAGCTTATGTTTCTCAGGCACGTGGCTTTATGTTCACATACCTACACTTCTGCATTCGTATGTGTGTCATTATGTGCGTTTAATTGCACAGATATCCGTCTATGCGTGTTGTGTGTGTAGTTGTGTGCATGTGCGTGCCTCCGAGATAGTCATTTGGGGTTGCTGGCTGGGGAGCGAGAAGGAACATGACAAGTGTGCCAAGCTTGTCGCGGGGTGTTCTCAGACAGTTGGGGGGGAAACAGGCCTGCAGAGGATTGGGGCGGAGGGATGGGGGAGCTGGGAGGCCATGTGCTGCTACTGTCACATGTCGCGCTTGGCACGGTAGCGGGCGAGCGGCAGGCGGGCGAAGAAAACACCACCCACCGGGAACTGTGGGCGTGGGGGCTGGGTGAGCAGGATGGCTGCGGAGCTAGCGCTTCTTCCCCAGGCTTTATCAAAGGGAGAAAATAAAACGCAGAGAGATAGATCTGCCACTAACAATCAGAGTAGTAGCACACTGTGTTTTGTGTGTGTGCCACAGAGAGAAAGAGTTTCATACGTACTCCATGTACTGGATGTATGTATGTATACAATAACCTACAGTGACAACGCCAAACAGATTTTTCACTTATTCTGCAAATAAATTAAATGAATTCTTTAAATAAGACATTTTCTTGAGTGCTTTACACTTGATGGCACAGCTGCATCTGGGCTTTAGGTTCCATACAATTTGGGTTACATGTGAACCCAAATCTATCAGCGTTGATAGACTTTTCATGTTTCGGTAGTGTACAGTAGGCTGCTGTAATGCTGAAAATGAATCTGAGGTCTGAGGTCGTGTGCGCTCTGGAACAGGTTTTTGTCTAGCATTTGAGAGAGTTGTTTTTTTATTGTTTAATATGTGAAGACTTTTATTATGAAATTCTTTTCAGTGGAGCACAGTTCATTGACTTCAAGGGTTTGATCATTTTCTATATGATTTTTCCTATATTGTTGTGCTATATATTAATAGTGGCGGGGGGGGGGTTCTTCTTTGAAATGCACTGTAAATGGTGGGACCGTTTTGACAGGGGTGTGCATTTCTAAACGATGTCTAGTCTCATTTAGATCAAGAGGCATCTCAAGTAAGATCAAAGGAAACCAGATACATCCAGGCTCAGTGTGACACAGAAAAGGGGGAATACATTCAGTATGTAAATGAATTGTTTCTGCATTTCAGATTCAGTTGAGACATATTTAAAAATGTGTTATAAATAAAGAACGTGCAGCAGAGAGATACAGCAGGATTAAAAAAAGAAACCTGGCTGTTCTTGTGAATGTAATGTCCAACATATCAGTTTGTGCACTAACACACTGAGACATAGACGAGGTTCCCATGAAAATACCAGCCTTTTTTTTTTTCAATGAACACACAGGCTTGCAACACCACCCGCATTTCTTTGAGGACCCCGTTTACCCATCAGCCTCCATTCCTGCTGTTTGATCCTCAAGGCAACCAGCAGACCAGGCCCTCGTGCTAGTATTACGACGTCTGTCGTTCCCCCTTTTAATTTCTTCCTCCCCATCACTCCTTTCCCTTGTCTCCACCACTTCTACCCTCTTCTTGGTTGTAATGGATGTCTGCTGTATGCAGTATACGGCAACCCGGAGGAAATATTCTGTCACACATCATCATTATGCGCCCAAGGACGCCTGTGTTTAAGCCAGGGACCCTGGTGCTGTCATGTCCCTTGATTATTGTGTAACAGATTGATTAACCCTCGAGTGGAAGCAACCCTTTTCATCATGGTGGCAGGTTGTCACCACTCTCTTGGGTGTCACTTTGTAAATATTTGTCTCTCTCTCGTTCCTCTATGCAACCTGTTGCGCTATTGATTAACACATCCTCAAAATCGATGCCTTTAAGGTAATGCGTCTTTTATACACATGTCACAGCTGGAGGGGGGTGACATCATTAATGGGTTTTCCAGCATATGTTTGTATGTAGTGATAAGCAGACTGTGAAGGATTTCTGTAAACCGTGCGTTATTTATTTACTTTATTTAAATGCTACAGTGTGTATAGAAAGCATTGTTTGTTTAAGCTAAGGAATCTAATATTAATGAATATTTTAAACCTCTTACCACATTTCTTTTAACAGTTTAGTCTCAACAAAACACACACATGCACACACACAAAACTGCAAAGGCTTCTGTGGTTGCTTTCTTCATGTGAATAATAGTACTTTTACATACATTTAACTAATGTCTAAATTTTGGAGTCTAAAAACATTAAATTAAGAATAATAAATAAGGATCATAGGTAGTATTTGTTTATATACTGAAACATCACGACATCCAAAATATTTTAGATGTGATATTTTATTGAGCTCACAGGCACCGAGGAAGATGTTGCTGCTTGTTACATGTTGCACTTGTGCACCAGGATCGAAAAGGGAGGAGAAAAAGAGATTTCTTGGATTTAATCTGCTTCTGACTTTCTCTGAACGGAACATTAAACTGCTCGGCAAAGTCTGAGTGAGAGTCACCCTCTATCTAATCTGCTGATTTGGCTCTTGGTGAGATTAAGGGTTATGGTTTAGAATGAAAGAGGGAGTGAGAGAGAATAGCTGAAGAGATGAGATGACGGAAAAAGGGTGGATTGAGACAAGAAGGCAGAGAGGGAGGAGGGAGCAAAGCAGAGTTGATTAGAAGAGATGGAAGAGAATTGTGCAGAAGCTCAGAGCAGATAGAAAAAAAAATGCTACGAAACATAAGAAGAAGAAAAGGCTGGTTCTGCTTTGACTGTCAGGTAAAATTCATGAAATTGTGTGAATTCATTTAGAGCCATTTTAGGCGGGGTTTGGTAATGATGGATGAGCCCTGTGGGTTAGTGGAGGTCGCAGTGTCCTGCCCCCTTTCAATGAAGCTGTTGACAGCACACTTACTCACAGCTCCCTTTCACACAGCTGAGATATATCTTAATTCTACAGGCTAAAACTGTCGCTTATATTGTCATAACCAGCAGCTTTGCACATTAGAGGAGTGTAATTTGTGCAGCATTTTGTAGTGAAGTTTGACAATTTTTCTCTGCTTCTTGCAGCAGGATGGTGGGGGTTGAATTAGGATCAGTCTCTCATGTAAATCAGTTCACATTTTGTTGTTGAATTACTGGAACAAAAAAAGGGATGAGTCATATTTTTATTCTGTTGTATCGCTCAAGAAACTAATGTCGCAGCCCACTGTACGACAACTACTAGCATTTCTGTTTTCATCCTCCTCTGCTACAGATTTATCCTTGGGCCAGTTATCGTTGCGACCTGCTACCGGTGATGGATTTCAGTCTTGATGCCTAGACTGAATTGACGGTCGTTGATTACAACTATAATTCTTCCTGCTTCATCTCTTATCCCACATAGGCCAAACAGCTCAGGGTGGGGTTTAAGTTCAGGCACCTCTTCCGCGCTTTCACATCCACACAGAGTGATGAACAACTCTATTTTTCCATGGGGGATCAGAGGGACTTTCTTTACACAAACATGACATGAAAGGGTATTCCCAAGGTTTTCTCCCTCGGGGAGCTGTAGCTGTAAGAACCTGCAGTCGAGGGTCTTCCTCCCACTTCATTGACAGCCCTATTTGTCTTGCCTGGTCAAGCCTATTCATTCGGCTCACAACTGCCATACAGTACAGTAGTGGTACAGTTTATTTATAGCTCTGATTCAAAGCTCAGTCTTCTGCCTGGCTTGCAGTCCTTGCGTGCAGTACAGTATAAATATAGCATCTTCTCGCCTCTTTACATCATTTTTTAAATCTCTTTATTCTCTTTCTTTGCTTTCTTTGCCCCAGCTCTCTCTCTCTCTCTCTAATAGGTACACTTGCATGTGTGTCCATACACACTTTTAACAACATGCACATCTGTACACATGCGCACTCACTTCCGCTCCATACCCTGTAGCAGCACTGATGTCTAATTGGGCTTTCCTTTTATGTATCCTGTCAAATAATACATTTTATACACATAATGTTAGTGGCTCCTTGTGCCTTCACTTGACTTCCTCTTTCATCTAAACCCATGTGTGTGTTTAAAGAACATACAATGTATTTTCTCCCTCCATGCAATGTGCTGGATGTGCAAATTGCAGCATGCATGAAAACATGAATAATGGAAATCTGTAAGTTTTCTCCCCCTATCTCTCTCCAGCATGGCTGTTTGAAGCATGGCTAATATGAAGTGTTTTTAACCTGCAGGGCTAAGAGAGGGAAATGCTCTAATGAGCTTGGATTGCTGCTAAAGTGTGTGTTTTTGTGTGTGTGTGTGTGCCTGCAATTGTAAATTTGCTCAGTGTGTGTTGTTGTGTATCTTTGTTCTGTCTTGGCGTGTGTGTGTGTGTGTTTGTGTATGGAAGACAGCAGAAGATCTTTCTCCTGCAGTGCTTAACCATGACAGTTATGAGAAGGGAGGCGGGCGTGTTTCTACCTATCTTTAGTCCCAAGTTTCATTAACTCAGTCAGTATCCCAGAGTCACGCAGAGGGAGAGAGAGAAGACAATGGAGGACAAAAAAGAGGTTTCTTCTGAGTAAAAAGTAGAAATAAAGACAGCGGGAGAGTTGGTATATGCACCTGAACCCAGCCGGAGGGGCCCTTTTCTGGCAGCTGAGGCAGGCACACACCCCCTCAAACCTTTCCCACCTACACACACACATACACACACACACACACGCACACACACACACACACACACACACACACACACACACTCCTCGCCTACGCCGCTCAAACCCCCAACAAGCCGGGCCCCGTTCCACACCAGTGGCTAAAAAGACGGGCAGCGCAGCTGACACTTCTGCCGAGGAGAGGAAGAGCAAACGCAGCCAGCTCCCCCTCCTCTCTCTTCTCCTTCCAAGTGCTGCTGCTGCTGCTTTTATAGCCCAGGCTCCTTCTGCAAGCCATTTAACATTTCATAGCAGTAATGCATGGCCCTCTCCTGGGCTGAGAGTCACAGCTCTGGTTTATTCATCAGATCTGACCAACTTAGCTGGAAGAGGATAGTCAGATTTGAGGCCACAGAGAAAAAGATATTGAGTTTGGGTGGTGTTTGTGATTGTAGTTACAGCTGCCTGGTGCACAAAACAATTGCTTTGCCATGTGATAGTAAGGAAGAGAAAAGAGATGAAGACAGCGTCAGATCATCTTGGTTGTGTGTGAATAAATTAGTAGTAGCTAGACTTGGTTATTTGGTTGCTGGGTAGTCAGAGATGCTGTGTGGAAATGCTGCATCTCACGTGCTGTCTTGTGTCACTTATCTGTTTGTCCACCTCCTTATCTGAATTACAGTATATTCATCTTCTCCATCACCTTCTCATTCTGTCTCCATCCTTTCTACATTTTTTTTCTTTTCCGCTCTCTAATTACCGCTCCCCCGTTTCCCCTCATCTCCCTTTGTTGTTTTTCTCCCTGCCTCCTCTGTCAGGAGGAGTATGGGGAACTGGTGTTTTCTCATTAAGTTAGCTGGGGACTGTGGAGCACAACATTCTAATATCTGCCCAGATGCCCATTAGTCCAGCAGCTTGGCCCAACTGATGGGAACACAGATCAGAGGGCAGACAGTACAAGTACCCACTGGCTCTGCCTGATAAAACATCCTGTTTCACGAGCAGTGTCGGAATGGAGCAGTCAGTTAGTTGTGACGGAGCCACAGAAAGGCTGCTCCAGAGGGGGTTACAAAGGAGTTGGAAAATGTGTTTTGTGTGCACATTGTTAGGTTTACAGAATGGCTGATATAGAGTACCCATCCTAAACAAGGCATGCCACTCATTACTGCAGTTACACCAGCAGTGAAAACCAAATGCCTTTAATTTATATCTGTTGCTGCAAAAAAAACATTTAGTTTTGTGTCCATTTACGTGTTTCCTCTCTGGTTGTAATCATTTAAGCCTTTGCGTAAAGAGTCACAAAGGCCTTGACATGTATCAGTCGTCTTCTTTTTCTAATTACTGAAGTGTTGATGTTTTTGTGGAACTCGGTTTTCTTGTGACAGTGGAGAGATGGAGGGCAGGAAGCGAGGGATTGAGAGAGAGAGTGGAGGCAAAGATCAGTGGGAGTTGGCAGGGTGAAAGGAAGTCAGCCGGGACCCCCAGAGCTGAGTGATTCACCACCAAATGAATAAACCACGTGCGCACACACACACACACACACACACACACACACACACACACACACACACACACACACACACACACACACACACACACACACACACACACGCACACACACACGCTAGCGCGCGAACATTGATGTGCCAATACAGACAGACACAGGTTACGTTTTGGGGATGTCAGGACACATCACTGTCAGGACTTTGTCTTTGTCATTCTCTGGAAAAAAAAGAGGACAAGTCTAAATTGGAGGTGGATCACAAAGTCTGTTTTTCAATGTCATTCACTGTAATTGGTTCACTTTGTAGCTGTGTATCTTCCTCAGGGTGTGTAAGGGTATCGAGGACTTAAAGTCTCTTATGTGGACGGTATGTTTTTGACTGAGAGAAAAGGGAGGGATTTCCATCTTTTCCCTTCTTTAACTCGGTTAATGTTTTGTGCATCTGTAGACATCTATTTTCTTGCTGTCAAAACCATTGAGGCCATTCTAAACATTCCATATTTACAAGTAACATCTGGATTATAGACCATTAATCATTTGTCTGTGCTGTAATTCAATGTCTTCAGTGTATTTTCTACCAAATTATTCTCCTAATGGTGAGATTTAGTTTTCATGACCATGAGGAAACCAAAGTGACAGCTGACATCAGTCTTACTGAAAGTTTTGATGACAACAAGATGAAACTGAAGGGAACAAATTGCAACGGCTACATGAGGCGGGGGCTGTTTTTGGATGTTACGTAATAGGAGCCACAGAGGCACGTTTTCTGCAGGTACATGGGCTTATGGACAAACACAGTGCAACGCTCACCTGAGCCATTTGTATTTGTGATCTGTGAATGAAGAGATTGTTATTGATTATATTGATTGTGCTTCCCCTGAGAAACCAGGATGTACTGATTTTTACGCCATAGGGGCTGTCTGCTGTTTTCGCCACCATGATCAGCAGGATGGAACCAATTGGGCCTGTGTTGAAACACACACATCACCAGCTCATCAAATCTTTGAGCTATACAGTGTATTATACAGCCTCTTCCAGCATTGCCACTCTATGTGCATGGCTGGGTCAGATATATTGTGCAGAAATGCCTGAGGGTGACTTCGCTGACACCAGCCTTGGTGACAGTATAGAACACTGAAGGAAGCTGGAAAACACGAATACTCAGTGAATCAGAAATGGAGCTTGTGTTGTGTGTTAGCGGTCTACTGTATGTGCATCGCCTGATTGTCTGACGCTAATTAACTGAATCACATTAACATTGCAAATAGGAGGTATTTAAGCACAAGCACACAAAGTCTCAGACAGTTGGATGATTACTTAGTTTATCCTGTAGCAGAAAATAGTATGATGGAGGAGAAGCAATGCATTCCATAGTGGTTAGCTCGCTGTCACATTAATGCACTGGCTTAAGGCTCATGTCTGAACTGGCTTCTGAAACAACGATATAGCGTGTGTTGGCTCGAGTAATCTATTATTCTGCACTTCTTTACCTGTAAACAAAAAGTATCACATGCACAGCCTATCATATGGTTACAGTGAGGTTTTCTTGAATGTTAGTAATTATCATCCAGAATGAAAAACAAAATGAATTACTTTTGAGAGTTAAAGTGACCACGGAGGACTATCAGTCGCCATGGACTACATTTGGCTCAGAATAGCATTGATAAGAATAATCACCCAAATTAGTCAGTGAGGATCAAGGAAAGAAAAAACACTGACTTTGGGATAGATGCCAACAAAATTAAAAAAAAAAGAAAAAAAGAAAATCATATCATTTGATGATACAGAATGTCAGCAGTAGCAGTGAAGAAGTGCTGGTAGTTGACCCCTGAAGACCAGTAAACTTCTTTGTGTGACTAATATTATTTCTGTGCAACAAACCACAGTATCAGCATTTTCCAGCACTTTGCCCTGCAACAAAAAAAGAGCAACCACAAAAGCTTCACAAATGCCATAACATATTGTATTGTTAAGGGATACTGCCCTGCACTGCTGAAAATGAAGCACGGTGTAGAACTATTGTTGGTGTAATTTACTTTTTTTTTGATGCAAATAAGAGGTGGATTACGGATGATTAGTGAGTTGTGATCTTTTTTTTTTTTTACTACAAATTTCCAGTGGAAACAGGCAGTATTAAAGAACAAAAATATACAATTTCCCTCGTGGAATTATATGATATATGGAATTATCTGACTGATGGGTTTTTTGATTATAAGCTGCTCAAAGACAGAAATGCATACAGGCCTTTTGCTGACAAACTTCACCATGGTTATTTTACTTCAGAGGAATGATATTACAGATGAAAGACTTGTTTGTCCAAGTTTTGGCTTGGCAGTTTATGATCTAAAGTTCTGATTCAGGTTTCCAAAAGCTATACAAAGACAACTGGACTTCAGATCTGCTTCAGTTCTGAAGTTCAGAGTGAACTGAAGTTCAGAGCTGAAGATGGATGAGAGGTGAACAGTCTTCAAGAACCTCAAGCAAGTCCAGTTGCCTTTGTATAGCTTTTGGAAATACCATGACCTGGATGACCGAGAGTCTTCACAGACATACTGATTCAGGTATACACATACTGATAGAAATTGTTTTATCGAGTGGTATTCGGTTTCATTTTCATGCACACAAAGCCAGTTTATTGATCCATGCATGTGCATATGTTTGAGTGTGTGTGTCCGCGCAGAGTGGCCTGCATAATGACAGTCATGCATTTAATTGCAGTTCCACCGAGCATTTGAAACCTGGTTATTTGCAACGAACTCAGTGGGAGACTATGTGACACACACTCAACACAGATTTCTGATGAATTGGTTTAGTTTAAAAATATATTGAACTTCTGCAACCATGGAGACAATAGCATTCAGTGATTTTGCTCTCATTCATTCCCACTCATGTTCTCCCTCTACCCCTCGTCAAATGCATCTTTCTCTCACATGCACACACACACACATGAACCAACGTGCAGACAAGAAAAGAAGCAGAAACACGTCACTCCACGCTGCGTCAGACAAACATAGATAGACACACTTAACACATGCACAAACATGCATATTTTTGGCGGTGGGCAAATTCAAATCTGCAAATACCGTCACACGAAAACCCATCCACTGAACACCGGTGATGCAGTTAACCCCTTCAACAGGTTCTCTGTTGCCATGGCAACGTGCTGCAGGCTGACCGAGCGGGATGTGAGTGAAAAACCCATTTCCTTGGTGACCGGTGGAGACAGGCGGAGACATCAAAATGGTTTGCGTGTGTGTGTGTGTGTGTGTGTGTCTAGGAAGTGAATGAGCTGATGTGTGCTTATGCGAGGACGTGTTAAGATCTCATCAGTATACTCGCCACCCTGCTTTGTATCTCATCATTCCCACCAATGATGAAACAGACTGTAAGTAAGGGGCGGGGCTCAGTGCTCGTCAGTGATTGACATGACTCTTTGTTCTGTGCAAGTAATTGACTCACACACACGTACGCATTCCCACAAACACAGGCATAGTTCCCCTTGTTCCCACTAATGACTGCAGCCATCATTATCTACCAGCGGTTTGTGACTGTGTGCGGGAATGTGGAGACATGAAAAGAGAACAGTCTCATGCTCATTCTGCATCTCTGTGGATGAGCTGATGCGAGGAGAGTCAGAGAGAGAGAGAGAGAGAGAGAGAGAGAGAGAGAGAGAGAGAGAGAGAGAGAGAGAGAGAGAGAGAGAGAGAGAGAGAGAGAGAGAGAGAGAGAGAGAGAGAGAGAGAGAGAGAGAGAGAGAGAGAGAGAGAGAGAGAGAGAGAGTCATGAGCCAGTTCCCTCTGCATTCTTCTCTCCCATGAATCTGCCCACGCGCTGCCTTCCACCCACATCATCGCAGCAGTGATGGAACTTTTCTGCCTCCTCCCTTGCTCGTTTTCTCACTCTCTGCTCCTTTTCTCCCCGCCTATTCACGTTCTCTCAGTTTTTCTATCTGCCACGCTTCCTTCCGCAATTTGTGTCTCCCTTTCTCGCGTGCTCTTCATTTGTCATTCCTGAACTCTAACTTCTTCAGTCTGCCATTATTTAAAATTTATTTCTGTCCCTCCATCCCACCCTTGCGCTGACAGAGAGAACATTCGAAAAGATTTTCTTCACTTCTGTATGTATCAGCGATCTACCTCCACCACAGCAAAACTCTTGAGGCCTCAAATGAGGTCTTAAGAGTTTCTACTGTCATTGCAATGTCATCAAAAAGTCATGTCTCGCAGAGCACCCGTTAGTAAATTTGATTTAAGATTTGAAGTAAAGATGTAACAGGAGATGCAATTAATTGTGTTGTGACTGTGCCAAAAAAAAGGAGTGATACAGTTAATTTAACTACAGTCACAGAATCTGAAATAAGAGTTATTTGTTGGGGCGTATTGCTCTGAATTCATTTCAGCCCCTGGAGAATCATCTCCAGGGGCTGAAATGAATCATCTCCAGGGTCAGGTGAATGAGAGGGGAGCAGTTTCATCCGATCACAGCCAGTGGAGGTGCCTCATCAAAGGCCTTCTGGCCTGGCCTGCTCCCCTGGGGGCATTGCCATCCTCCAGGAGACACATCAAACACATGAAAGAAGAACCTTCAGAGTCACACTCCTTTGCCTCCATCACAGCAGTCCGCATTTATCATCATACCTGACCAGCAGTTATTTCCTATGATGCTTTATACAAAACTTTCCACTGACTCTTTTGGGTTTGATTTACCTGAGCCGCTTTTCAAGCTGCTTTAAGACAGAAAAAACAAATTTTTTAAGTTTTAAACTTGATCATATCAGTGGATAGAACTTGATTATTCTCCTCAGCAAGTTTACAAATCAGAGGCCTCATTCACGCAGGAAAGCATCACAAAGAAGATCCATCTTTGGCTAGATTTTAAAGTACTGAAACTCCTTCCGTGAGCAGTGCAGATTTTCCATTCTATAGCCTGTTAGGAAAAAAAAAAACAGTACCTCTCCATTTCAACCACGCAGCAAATTAATACGGACATCTTCTATGCTCCATAACATATTCTACCATATTCTCACCTGCGGTGTGCTTTCAGACTGTCAGCTATAGCAGACAGTATTCACAAGGGGTGGGGGTGGGGGGGGGGCAGCGATGCAGCCATCTTGGAGGCAGTGGTGCATGCCAATGTCTGCCTGATGAGTTCACAGAGGAAGTAGTTCATCTTCCTCCACTGTTATTTTATTCATTACTGCCTGTCGGAGAGGGGAACAGACACACACATACACTGAATACAGTGTAGGCACGCGTACACAAAGGCAATCAGGTGGGCAGATGGGCAGAAGAACACACTTTTATGTAGTGCTGTTTTTCCCTCTTATCTCCTTTCCGTTCTCTTTTTTCTTAACCTCTTATTTTCTTTGTTCATTATTTTTTTTCTCATAATGGTTATTCTTGTTTACCTACTCTCTATAGCCACTGTTTATGTGGCACGTCACTTAGGCTCATTACACTTACCTGAGGCTTTTAAACACATCTTTAAATTGTAGCTCTGAAGCCTACCGAGGATTAAATGGCGATATAGGAGCCCCTGCAGCCTGCGGTGGTATGCTTCTGCTTTGTGTTTGTCTTTTGTTTTGTCAATTTGAGATGAACTGCTTCGTCCTACTTGTGGTGGGGGCAATTAGGAGAGAACCCTTGGGCAGTTGCTGTTGAGGATTTCTGGATTTTCTCACTTGAGTAAACAGTAGTGCATTTCAAATACACACATGTACACAAACTGAAGCGCACAGAGTAAAAGGTAGCAAGAACAAAGGGGCAGCGGAGCACTGCGTTCAGACCCTGGAGCTGTAGTTATTTCAATGTTGCTTCTTCATTTTTATATGACACGTTTGCGTGTGAGGGGTTGTTGGTTCGCTGGGAAAGAAAAGAAGCCATTGGGCATTGTAGAATCAAGAGAGAAGGTAAGGAGGAGAAAGAGTGTGGTGTTCTGTAACTGCCTGGTAGCCCATGCTTACCGGAGTTCAACAACACTCATTAAGCTCAGCTGCCTGTGCAGCAAAAGTTTGGGAGATTCAAACTAAAGAAGGCTCCTATCCCTCCCCCTGCAGGCCAAAACAACCTCTGAATTATATTATATCTCCCTGGCCTCTTCCTGAGATGGAAATAAGTTTTGATTTGCCTTCACTGTGGTCTGGCTCGGGGAGGCACAGGACTAGTCTGTGGCCATTTTTCAGGGTGTTGCTCTGCAGTGTGTTGTGCTGCAGCACTGAGGAAGTTAAATACAAGCAACTCCCTCCAATTAAAACAGTTCCTCTGATTTTAAAAAATGTTTTTGATTGAAATGACTGCACCTGTGAATTTTCCCAGTCATCCATGTGATGTGGTATGCAGACCTGAATGATACCACTCAAAAGGAACTGGACTTGATGTATAGGCTTGATGATGTTTTGCTGCTCATATGGGAGGCCTCTTTAATTATAGTGATGACAAACCAGGGAGTTTCCTGTTATTAAATCTGTGTGAGGGATTTGCGGTGGCATCGCTTTATATAACTTTATATGTATAAATAGTAATAACAGTGCTACTATATCTGGTTTTACATACAGGTAATCTCACTAATCTTGCTTCCTTGCCTGACCACTTTCTCACCATGCTCCTGCAGAATGAATAAACATATTGTAAGAAAAGGTTATTGATCCCCAATCAGAAATCAAACTCAAATGTCATTTTTAGATGGAGCTGTTTTGAACTCATTCGTTTAATCGAATTACAGCCTGAGGGTTTCCAAAGTTTGCATTGTAATGATTTTTTTTTCTGGGTATAAGCTAGACATAACTGAGGTCTATGTGAGATTACATACACAGGCACTGTTTGCTGAATACAATGTCTGCAAATTCAAGCTTCTGCCATATTAACTTCACATTTTGCGATCCAGCGCTGATACCTGAGGTGAGAGCTGAATGTGAAGACAGAGAATAGAGGGGTTTTTCACTGACACAAGAACAACCTGCCAATCATGACTTTGTAGGTGCGAAGAAACAATGGGGATGTCATCTTCCTACACAGCTCGCGGGCTACCAAGCCCCATCCATGAAAGACAGTGACAGCAAAATGGTGACAATCACGGATGAGACTGAGGCACCTGTACAGGTCGCTGTGAGTCGATGTACGGAAACAGTTCTGAAATCTGCATGTTTCTTCCATTCTCGTGTAAGTTTGTAACCGCAAATGTCCTCGCAAACGCTATCACAACTCCTGTTATGACTGAAAGTGACGTCGGCAGGAGAGAAGCAGCACTTGTTACTGATTGGTATCAGCAAAGCAAAAGAAAATAGCAACCCATTCTGAACAGAAATTGGCTCAAAGGAACATAAGTGTGAAGTGTAAAAATTAGCTTTTCAAGATGTGGTGTGTAAATACTGACGTAACCCTTTATATTGTTTAAATCAGCACTGAGCTTGTGCTGGTAGATTGTAAGTCAGGCATGAGTGAGGAAGAACTGATGCTTTATTGGTTCTTGTATGGAAATTGTGATTTTGCTATTCTCATTCACAGTCAGCGGTCAAGGTCTGCTCCGGCAATTCAGTCTCCACAGATGCTTTTGTACGTGATTTATTTGATGGAAATTTTTTTTTTTAAACATGTATCAAAGAAACGTGAATGAAGCTCTTGCTCCTTGTTCATGATGTGTAGAGATGTGAACGTGACCTGACACACAAATTCTACAGTACCAGTTCTGAATGGCTGTATATTAGACATCTGGTTTAGTAGTAAATAGTACAATTTTCTGAGGAGACTTGAGAATGTGTGAGGTGGGCTGTGATGTTAGTGTGTTGTGACATTATCCATACTGTGTGTGTGTGTGTGTGTGTGTGTGTACACTGTCCATCACAAACTGTACACAGCCTTGGAGACTCTCTTGGCTGAGAAACCGAGGGTGGCTAACACTAGTTGATTATTTATGAGGTGGAGTTCAATACAGGCTTTCGGCCTGTCTTTAAGGCCGGCCTCTTATAGTGTATGCTTATTGACAGCATTTGTGGTCTTCATTAATATTACATTGTGACATCCTGACAGATATGCATTCCCAGAGGACAGCAGCAAAACAAAAGTTTTCTACTTCACCATAATATTATTCACAGTACTTTCATCCAAACTTTGACAGGAAGACAGTGATTGTTTTCTGCTGAATGGTGGCAGATTTGAGATTTTTTTTAAAAATCTAGTTTAAAATAGTGCATATTTGAGCGGCTAATCTGATCAGTATGTGTAGAGAAGTTTGCAATTTCCCCTTTTTCTTTTTGTATGACTGTGCGTACTAAGTGCATGAATCAGAGCGAAATTGGTTTGGTGAGTGTTTACCTCGAGCTTAGAGCTGCCTTTGATCTAATGGGTCAGGCCAAGCAAAAAGCCTCCAGCTCAGGTGACAAAAGAAGTAAGTGTCCTCTGCTGCTGGATCTCAACCAGCAACACATAAAAATCAATAAGGATCACTGTGTCATAAATTACATGGCAGGAAATTGGAATGGCTTTGGGGCAAGAGTCTAACGTTTCATATGGTGGAAGTGTTGAAGAGAATTATAAATAGACTGGATAAATTGATCAGCATTATGTAACGCTCATTCAGCCGTGCATTCAGAGCCTTCATTTATGTGGTTTTCTTACATGTAATTTAGAATGGGCACTTTGCTCTCTTTTAAATTATTCAGGCACACACACGGACACACAAAGAACACCCCCCCCCCCGCCAGACACACACACGCGAAGCAGGAGCACTGTGATAGGTGATGCAGTCACAAAGAGTCACTGGTGATGACTGTCACTTGTGGTCCCTTGGGTGGCTCAGTGGTCAGAGTTTGGGATGTAACAGAGGAAGACTATTATTGTGATCTACTCAATTATTCATCTATGGATGAACTCCATACCCAGAGTGGAGGAGAGAGAACTTTAGCTTGACGTGAAGCATAGCTGTCATATGCCCAAGCAAAGATAAAATGTCTATCCATATTTTATCATGATGCTCTCGTGAATTAAATGTGGTGAGGGTTCAGAGGTTTTACAAAGGCAATAAGTGATTCTGTTCTGTAGTTTTTAATGCCAGTGATTTCATTCTTGGATGCAGGATAATGAAGACGTCTTATTTGTGATATATTACATTTCTGCAGAAAATGGGAAGATACCACACCACAGCTCTTACAAAAGGCCCTGTGAACGTCGCTAGTAACATTTCCACACTGTGTAAAGCTACCATTTCTTGATTGCTCTTCCATTGTCAGGAGGCACGCCAGTCCTTATCTCACCTGTGTTCACTTTGTGCCTCCTCCCATTCGACTCATCTGACAATGGAGTGTAGCTTTGGAGATAGCATCGCCAACCAGCTCACAGCTTTGCTAGTGGGAACCAAAACGCTCTGCTTGCTTTTATTTTAACCAAATTTGAGCCAAGCATAGGTCTGTACTTTCTACAACCAGACCCCATCCCATCAACACTAGCGCCTATTCAGTAAGTGTATTGTTGCATTATAACTTCATGAACATCCCCCAAAAATGAGGAGCACTCCTGAATGCAACTGCCAGAGAAGGCATTTTTATCCCATGTTGTGTTTACATACCAGCAGAACCACCTTTGATGGGATTAGAATCACTAAAGATGTGCTTTAGCCGGCCTGGGAAGCTGCTAGCAGGGAGAATGTGCAGGGATTTATGCATTTTTGATGCAGCGTGGGGAGGAGTGGAACTCTGAAAAGGCTGCATGACCTACTTAGAGAGCCGTGGAATTCAGACGACTCGTCATGCCACAAAAAGAGAAAACTCTTTCTCTCACTCTCTGTATGTGTGTGTCAAGGAGACATATGCAAAGTGTGCTCTTGCGCATGTTCTTTTCTGCCTGCTGATGTTGGTGTGCGAGGGATGTGACACACACACACACACACACACGTGGTAAAGTCAAGTGTTTCTTTTCCTTCATTTGTCCCTTTACTTTGCATTAGTGTGTGTATCCTGCTCCATGGGCTGCATTTTTTTTATGCCTTTCAGTCTGTTTTATTTAAAAGCCTCTGTAATGAAGAGCCTTCTGACATCCTGCAACACTTCTGCCCACAATCCACTGAGATGACATCTGGAACGCCATAGACATGTGCAAACACACACACACACACACACACACACACACACACACAGATGTCCACATTCACTTTTATCCTCACAAGCACTAACAACGGCTTCTCCCTCTGTCCCCATCTAAGGGAAGAATGCAATTTTCTTTGCGACATGGCCTTGTACACAAATTAATTTTCCTTTGCAGTCTAGCCCCTTCTCTCCCTCCTCTCTCTACCAACCCCCCCCCCCCCCCCCCCCCCACCCCTTCTTGGTAGCTATGGCAACACAGTGTTGTACGTCAGCTTCTCGAACGAGTCTGCATTGTCCGACTGCTCGGGCTGTCACATTCCTGCTTTACTGTCACCCTGTAGGGTGAGAGAAAAGGAGAGAGAGGCTGGTTGGGGCTTTCTCCTATGTGCTCCTATGCCTTTCCAGTCACCTCAATACAGACCAGTCAATAAGCAATTCATTCATTCATTAGAAACAACAAGCACTCGCAGTCAGCTCCTTCCACTGGAGTGTTTATTTGGCCGGGAAATGAGCCATTGTGAGACAAGGGTCGACCACCTGGTTGGATGCTGGGCCTGTGTGTCCATGTGTGACTGTCCATGTGTGTGGTGTGCTTGTAGCTGCTGGTGATTGATGATTGTTTGTGGACACCATTGGCATGGCCCCCAGCCCGGTTAAATATTCGCTGGTTGATGAATCCCAGGGTGCATAGTGTTTGTTTGTGTGTGTGTGCTTGTGTGTGCTGGTGGCAGTGGACCTCCCAGTCAATGAGGAGCACTGCTGGTCCAAAGCAGGCGCACACAGAATAGTGACGAGACCTCCGAAATTTTTTTTTGCTGAATTAATCACAGCACTGCTCACCCTACATGCTATACTTTTGCCCTGTATCTTTTCATTTCACGTGGATGTCATTACACATTTACCGTCAACAGCTATTCTGCCGTCCTCTGTGCTCTCCTGTCGCTCACTGTTTAATCAGTGTTCAGCTAATGTTAATGATTGATAAGCGCATTTGCTTGCCATGTTATGTCAGTCCACTCTTTCAAAGCATCCTTTGAAAAATATGGTTAGGTGATTAACTAAGAAATTAATTGGACTGAGCAGAAAACTGCAATGTTAACATCCAGAGAAGATGAGTTAATGATGCAGTGCTTACAGCCATGACCCTCGATAACTTTAAACCTCCTGGACCTGAGAGATGCGAGGGGAGAGAGAGAGAGAGAGAGAGAGAGAGAGAGAGGGGATGAATGAGAGGTAGAAATTGGTAAGGGAGGAAGGGGGGAGGGTGATGGAGGGAAGGAGGGAGGTGCAAGTAACTGCAAAGAATGATGATGTTGATGGAATGGAAAGAGAAGTAGTGGATGGGGAGAGGGGAGGAGAGGTTTACGGAATGAAAGAGGGGTCCCAAATCCAAACAGAGATAGGCCAGGATTCCTGGGAGGCGGCGTTCTGCTGTAACAAGATTGATGTGCGTGGACAGAAGAATCCCTAGGCTACAGAGAGGGACAGCCCGAACTGTGCTTTGTGCTATCCTACTTTGTACACACACACACCACAGACCTCCATGCACCCACTCACCCAATATGACAGGCAGTTTTTTGAATCCAGCTCCACAGTCCGCCATGCTTAGTCTTCTAGGACTCCCATCTGTCTTGTGTGGAATAAAGACAGGTGCTGCACTCCTCTCCTCTCAGCCTTGTCACAAAGTTGGTCCTCCTAATTTGGAGAAGGATGAGTAATCTGCCAGTGTTTGTCCTTTCAGACCTGACTAAATGTCAACGGTAATATCTGCCTTTTTCCTCTCTATAAATGGCCATTATTAGATAACCAATCATAGAAAGGACTACTGGCAATGTCATCCGAACACACACGCACAAACGTGACTTGTGTGACGATTGCGGTGGGAGAGGTGCCCTTCCAAAAGACAATGTCAAACTGACTCAAAAATAAACTCCCATTATGTGTTACATGTTAAAAATTAATGAAAACGTCACACCAAAGTGATTGACAGGTGAAGTCGCAGCAAAACAAAAGTGTGCGATCAAGTGTCGTGCCTCCTGTTTTCCTCCTCCATCATTTAACCGTGACTGTCATCCTTCTTTAACCTTCAGGGAATCAGTTTCACTGTACATCATCAAAAGTAGTTTACTAGTTCGGGGGGAGTATTACTCAGCCTGTGAAAACAGCTACACAACATCTTCTGTCGCTCTGGAAGAGCTTTGTCAACTCTGAGAAAACAACCCTAATGATGTCAACAGGGTTATCTTGGCTTGGGCTATATACTAATAACAGAAAACATGCATTACAAGCTGGGATGGGTGGGGGGTGGGGGAATTTGAAAGATATGGTTTTTGAAGAGGCAGTGAAGGTCTAATGAAATACGCTATTGAGTTGCATCATCGCTAGAGTACAAAGTGGTTTAAATTTCACAGCCATATCATAATTCACTTTAAAGGCTTTGTACAGGTAATGATTTAATGTCTAACCAAAAATATTGAAAGTAAATACTTAATAGATGTAGTTTGTTTAATATCAACATGCAACATCAACATTCTCTTGTGCTCTTTGCGATCAATACTGCTATCATATCTGTAAACATGGGGAAACGGCCAGTCTGGCCATTCAGTTGTTACTTGGCAGCTTCACAGTTAGGACAAAACTCCTGGAAGCCACTGCATATAACCTCCCTTAAATTACTGTTTTCACTCTTCGTTGTTTGTACTGGATGACTGTAAGTACTGAGCTTTTATGACACTGGTACTCGGTTTTTGTTACCTTTGTATGAAGCCACTCTTGTATCTGTTCGATTGAATGGACAATGAAAGCGGTGTCAATCTTCTCATCGATCTCTTGGCAAGAAATACAAGAAGTGTGTTTCCTAGAACATAAAAACTTCTCCTTTCAAATAACTGGAACAACACAATGATTCAAACTCTAACTCTCGGGTGTTTTGTCGTGTTTCCTGTGCCACATACTAACCTGAATTAGCTGAACAAGTAGCAGCACCGTGCAGGCCGTCACGATCGAGTTTGTGTGTGTTTCAACTCTAATTTAAAATTGACTTCTAACCTGTATATGACTGATGGTCTCCACTCTTGCAGACGGCATTATTTGTGGTAAACAGGGTGGAGAGGGCTTATAAAGAGCAGGAGCTGGGACTTTTAAATGTGAATTCTTGGAAAGCAGAGGTCAGCGATATCCAGCAGGACTTGTATATGTATTCTCTAAGAGTTTTCATAAAGACTGAGAAGGAGAGAGAGAGAAAGAGAGAAGGGATGGATTGGGTTGAAACTTTCACACAGTTGTTGTCCATAAACCTTTAATATCCCCAATTGACAATAAATATATGAGGGGTTTTATGTGCTCCCTTATTATTCAGTTTATAGGCTGCCTCAGTTGAGGAAAACTCAAACATAATCTAACAAGTATCTTGAAGGGTAGCAATTTTTCATTTCGAGTTCATTTGGGGTTGTGCTGTCAGTGATAAAACTGAAGGAAAAAAAAATTATACGAGGAGCGCCTTGAGTCACAATCGACTGCAATGCATTTTGTAGCAGCAGATATGATGACTCCAGAAAATCAAGAAGACTGTGCAAGAATGGCTAACAGGCTAGCAGAAATGTTTCTCTCTCTCTCTCACTCTGCAGTAACCTTAGACATCTGCATACCACCAAACTGACTCTCATCCCAATCCTGGACTCATTTACTACTCTGCTATTAATCAGAATCATCCTCCTTTTCCCCACTTCTTTTTTCTCTTTCCTGCCCCGATTCTCTCGATTCTTCCATGGGAGAGAGTGGAGGACCTTCGGGGGCCAAGACACAATTAACTTGATAATGGGCTCTCTCCCTTTCTTTTTCTTCTTCCCGTTCTCTGTCCACATTCCCTCTCTCCCGGTCTTTATCATTTACTAGTTAGCAGATACACCAGCTATGGTACCTCTGAGCTGGCTAAGACGTTTTTATTAAACAAGTAAAAAATAGATTATATTTATTGGGCCCTTGTGTTCAGATTCTGTTGGGCAGGTGTGAAAACGACCTTCCTCTTGTTAGGCCAGAGTTATCGCTCATGAGGAACTCCAACTCTTAGCATTGTGCATTTTTACTCTTCAACGTGATTTGAATAGAAAAATGCAAAATACCTTAAAGCTATTTTTTAAAGTGGATCTAACTGCCAATTACTTAGCAAAATTCGGCCCTATAAATTGCTGCCCAGGTCTCAGAGTTTGTCAGAAATTCAAATAGGTCTAGTGTTGTGTTGTGTTGTTCCCCTGGTTGAAAATAAAACCCCCATTAAGTCAGAGCCTAAATTGGGATTAACTGCTGCTTGTAACCAGTACCCTTCTGTGTGGACTGAAAATGACTTTGACAGGACAAACAACTCACTTGCTAGTGTTGGTTTAGGCAAAATAACCCATCCTAAACCGAAAACAGCTTAAATTAACAAAATGTCAGCCTGAATAATGAAGAGGAAATGAAACAGAAGTTCAGTCTCATAATTTTTGCTTGATTGAATATATTACCCTGATTATTCCCTCAGTTCTCTCCTCTCCTCTCCTCTCCTCTCCTCTCCTCTCCGTCCAGTGTCTCCTCTGGGACTGATTGGCTCGTTTCAGTGGGATTACACTTTGGTTTGTCCCCCTCACTGGTTAGCGCAACATGTTCCAGCTGTTGTCAGGCCTCGTCAAAAGCACAACAACCTGTAATAGGCTTAACACAGCGTCTGCTTCCTGCACAGCACAGATTGCTAATAAAGGTGCAATGTGTTCGCTGTGATTTTTCTACCACTGGCCAATTTGAGCTTATCTCAGATTTGCGAGTGAGCTGACGTATGTGTTGATGTGTGTGTATTTGTGTATGATTGTGCTTTGCCACACGTTTGCTTAAAGATGATAATATATCTCGTGTATTTGTGTTTGAGAATAAGCATCAGCACAGGGGAAAAGTTTATGTGTGTGTGTGTGTGTGTGTGTGGGAGAGACGGAAAGTGAAAAAGAGCCAAAGAGACTTGACACCGCCGGAGAGGCTTCCAACGTGCCATCATGGTTATCCTGGTGGCCATCTGAGCTCTCCAGAAAGCGCGAGATAGATTGAGTGCAATAACAAGAGCCAGACTGCAGGGAGTGAGGGAGAGAGGAGGAGATGGAGGGCAAACAGCCATCAGCTTGAGCAACCCAGTCAGTCTGTCACAGTGGATTTTAAAGGCCAGTCTCTCCCAAGATAAGTGGTGGGTTCATCAGTTTTTTTTTCCCCCCTCCGTGTTGCAGGCATGCATTGGAAAGGGAACAGATTGGAAAAGAATTTAAAAAAAATAAAACAACTCCATCACTCCGTCCTGCTCTCAATTTTACTTCATCCACTCTCACTCAATCAATGTGTACACTCTTCGGATACTCCGGGGCCCGCTGTCTAAATGTTACCACAAGGAGCCTTGATGCCTGTTGCATACGCAACTCAGCTTCATCCTCACCTCTTCTTCCTCTCCTTCTCTCCTGCTTGTTGCTCTTTTCAAAGTGGTGCACTTAAAGCTTTGGCTATTGCTTTTTTTTCCCCATTGGTTCCTTAAGTCTGTGAATTACCAGTCAGCCATGTCTTTCTGGTCATTTAGAAAGAGAAAGAAAAGGCATGGCGGGTGATATGTTACACCCCAGTGGACCTCACAAAGGGCTCAGTGGCGGGGAACAAATAGCTCTCGCTTCTTGAAGATCTTATGTCTGTGTGTAAGGATGGCAACAGGCAAGATGATGTGTGAGAAGTTTAATCAGCAGTGCAGAGTGTTGACCTTAATTGACAGATGGATGACCACAATGAACTCAAGGTAGCCCTGTTTATAATTGTTACTGATGTACTGTTAGGATAATCAGGGATAATACAGTTACATTGCCTTTACAATGAGATAGTAAAACTTTTCTAAACTGCTGTAGACTGAATCACATACACTATCCCCCCCCCCCCCCCCCCCCCCCCCCCCCGTTTATATTCCTCTTTCGAGAGTAGTTGGTATTGACAGCCATGACAGAGGTTAGAGGATTAGTTGGGTTTGTACATGGGGAAATAGATAATCTCCTTTAGATCTGACCTATTGGCTGCACCCTGCTAACTCTATAGGGCTTTATAATGCCAAGCATATGTTTTAGCAATCACTGGATTCAGCCTGGCACACTTTTTTTTTTTCCTCCTGGCTTGGAGATGTGGAAATAATTCAATGAGGAGTGCATTCAGGAAGCAGATGCGGCTGTTAGAAAAGACCAGCTTTTTGCAACTACTGCACTGCTCAGCACATCAGGAGAGTATGCAGCATGAAGGCAGTGACAGTGCTGTTTCTGTTGTTAGTGCGCAAATGTACTTTAATAGAATTGCAGTGTGTACAGTATGATTTAAAATGTTTTTGCTGACAAATCTTTGTAGCTCCTGTAACTACGTATGCTATCTTTTATTGTTTGTTATACTTGTAGAGTGATGTATCATAGACAAGTATAAGGTCTTTTTCTAATTTATAAATTCATCTTCCATTACAATGCTGGTGTTTTGGACTTTAGGACTTTCCCAGATAAATATTATTGTTATGCTTGTATTCTGGAAGTAAAGGCTAAAAAATAATTCTGAAACAAATGAAACCAAGGATGGAAGTTTGTTTGTTGGGTGGAAAGAAAACATCAAGTTCACACATAGTTTAACTATAAAACATCCACTGTTTTGTTTTTTTTTGGGTAAGTGACATTACATTATCTTAATAGATGACGCGACACTGTGTACACATCCAATCTTAACCCATAAAGACACATATTCAGTGGTGGGATTCTTGCACATTTTGTTCCCAGTAATCACCTGTGCTGTTGGCCTTGTCATGAATAAACGCACTGTGTGAAGAGCAGATTGCTTCTGACATCAGATCAGGCTCTCCCCTCCCTGTTTCTCCCTGTTGTTATCTCTCGTCTCTCTCTCTCTCTCTCTCTCTCTCTCTCTCTCTCTCTCTCTCTCTCTCTCTCTCTCTCTCTCTCTCTCTCTCTCACACGTGTGTGTGTTTGTGTGTATGTGCAGTATTGGGCCTCAGGTTGCTGATTTGGGTGCAGTAATTTGCCATTAGACGAGGGACAGGTGCAGCTGCCTCTGTTTGCAGCGCTAACAAGGCATTTCATCATGGTTAGCTGCAGCCTGGCGCTCTCATCAGCTCTTGTTCTTGTCACAATATCACACAAACATGCACACACATACATACAGTACACACAGAGACACACTCTAGTGGTCTCTACAGGCTTTAAAAGTGACGGACAAGGCTCGAGGTATGTTTTTCTGTGGTTTGACCCTCTGTAGTGGGGGGCAGGTTCATTTTCCTAAGGAAACAATTCAATTATTATTTAGCTGTCACCCAGTCCTTGTCAAACTTGTAGGAAACTGTACCTCAAACTTCTGTGAAGATTTTGGATTTGTTTCACCCTCTATGATGAGAGACCTACCAGCTGAGATGTACTTTAAACTTATTTTCAGATGAAAAACTTCAGTGGGCCTTGGTGTACACTGACCTTTCAAGATATGCTGTTTTCCAAGAAGTTATAGAATGTTGATTAAAAATAGATGGAAAATTATCACATAAAACATTAGATAATGGGTAAAAAAAAAACATTCCAGGGCAGCTGTTTCCTCACATTTAGCCTAATTGAGTGTGATTTATCAGTAGCACAATAACAGTGTGCTAATGTCATCATGTAATGATAAATCGATAAGGATGAATCTCAGTAGCTTTGTGTAAAGGTCAGAGTGAAGGAAATGTAATGGAGACAATGTATTGAGGAGCATTTGAAATAAACTCCTCCTTGGCTGCCATCCCATCAGTAATATCCTCTAAATAGTTAGGGTGGTGGTTCAAACTCACTGCAGTGAAATGTCAAGACGAGGAGGAGACATTTTGCAGAAATAAAAACTGTAATATCGCCCGAATATTGTAACAAGTATCTCTAAATCCAGTAACTTCAATCAGACTGATTTCAGTGCATATGAACGGCCAAGATACCACCACTCCCTTGAGTTCCCATTTCCAGGTTCTTCAGCCTCACCCCACCAAACCCACCAGCCCCACCCTCATACACACACACACACCTTCCTTGGCCGTCTCCCAAGGCGATCAAACAGATTACTACGGGCGTTAACTCCATCGATCTGCTCCAAATGGCCTCCAAATGCCAGGAATTAGATTTCAGTCTGCAGAAGAGGAAAATAAAGTGCTGTAGTATTTCTAGCTGCCCGACTTGCTATGCCTTCCTCACTGGAAGGGCTCTTCCTCAGAACTTATTTGTGTTTTTCAGGGCAGTGATATTTGTCTCTGTTTATACCTTGTTTAGAGCATATTTCCTGGGGAAAATTGGGATGTGCGACACAGCCTGTGCCTTGTGCCACAAGCCTCTCAATGACTGCTTGGGAATCCTTGAAAAATACATAAACGTCTCAGTACTGTTGAATAAGACTATGAAAGAGAAAAGAGTGAAAGGCAGAGAAAAAGGAGAGGAGTGGCTCATGTACTGGAACAAAATAAAATAAGGTGATCTAAAGATTTGAAATGTAATCAATCAAAAATTGCCTTAGATTTGATATTTAAATGTATTTTCTCCTTAATTGATGGACTGTACACAAATCTGCAAGGCACTGTGCAGCTACTGAGCGTCATAGAGAGCCACTGAATCAATCTCACAGTCATGAATTACTCCATTGTGGGGTTATAATGGAGGGCAGGTTTATAATACTGGTTGACTCGGCTTTATTAGTGCACGGTTAATGTCAGGCTAATACCTCTTCACTCCTCTCTTTCTCTCCCTCTATTCAGCTGCTCATTTCTCGCCCTTCTCCCACCATCACCATCACTATCTCCGTGTCCCTTTACTCTTTGTGCCCCATTATATTCTGCTGCCTCTCTCCCCTCCATCTCGCTTTGTCTATCTGGCGTTAAGCTTTACAGCATCTCTATAGCTGAATAAGTATTGATTAATGTCTGAGTGGTTGTGCTACCTAATGAGAGGCTAAATATAGCCGTCGCTACACCGGCCCTGCCGCGGCCTCCTCCCTCATTTCGTGCACAAAGTGTGGATAGTCACACCGTTGGCATGACAACATACCAGTCAAGGCTGTGTGAGCAGTTACAACAGATTGTGTGCATGTGTGCCCGGCAAAAGTAAGAGAGGATGAATGGAGCAGGGGGTGGTCAAAAAAAGAAAGAGTTAGCTTTTTTTTTAAGCTTTGCTTGGAACTGCTTTGCTTTCTCTCTTTACTTACTGCTGTATTCCTCCCTCTAAGAAAAAGCTGGACAGTCCAAGTTTGGTTATTTTTAATTGCTTACAGGGAGGACTAGAGATGAAACGATTAGTCTAATGATCAATAAATCATGGTTCTATTAGTAAGTTTTATAATGGCCACGTCTAGCTTATAAGAAAAGTTCAGTATCAAACATTAATCCTTTACTTGCTGAGAGAAGCCTCCAGAAAGCAGCACCAGTTTTAACTCTTGCTTTGCTTCTATTTCTGTCACTTTTTTCTCTTCTAAAGTTAGCATGCTAACCAGCTAGCCTTGCCCCTTCTTGCCTCGTAATACCACTTTGTGATAGCGAGTCACTGTAACCTTCAGTCTTCCCTCAGTGCAACATGAGAGGATGAAGAAATAGCGCTGCTCAGAGGGCGTATTCTAACCTCGTGTTGTAAACGGAGCTGAAGCTCTTGGCAAGCAACCATTATCACCACCAATCCCGCCTCCACCTGCTCCTGGCAAGGAACCATGTGTGGCGGCGGAGACAACTTACATATTGCACCTTTGCCTCATTTATCAAGCAGAAATGGCAAACATTCTGAAGTTCCAGCTTTTACATTTTGAGCATTTGCTCGTTTAATTTGTCTTTAATGTGAAAGTAAACTGAGTATCTTTGGGTTTTGAACTGATGGTCGAACAAAACAAGGAATTAAAAGAATTTAAAAACTTGAAAAAATGATTCATCAATTAATTAGAAAAAATGAATCAGCAGATTAACTGACTCTTGGGTATCTTTGATAGCCTATTTTTTTAACCCTTAAAGCAAATCTGAACCTAAGACTAGTGATGTCTAAAAAGATTTCCAAAATCAGCCTTTATCCCATTCAAAAATATGGAAACAGCTGTTTAGACAGCGAGAGTTTGGGTTGACTTAAAATAAACTCACATGCACACAGGTAGAGAGTCTGTTGTCAGGTTTCAAATGTTGCAAAGTAGTTTTATCTTGCTGCAGAGGGAGTGAGGAACATAACCGTTCTTGACCACCTACACTACATTGTCACTCTCTATAATAAATCAGCTTAAACCTGCAATATCACCAAGCTCTATTGTACTCACGTTGACAAGTTTAGTTGCCCACATTTCTTCTCTGTTGCATGGTAACCAATTGAGAGTTGCAATCCTACCAACCCACCTTGTTATGGCCAGCTGGAGAGAAATGAATGATAAGAGTATGCAAATGGGATATCTTCTTTAATAGCCTGCTGTTTTATTCAGCTGTGTGGCCAGGATAAGGAATCCCCACTGTGTCTAATCACATCTTCTCCCTCTCATTTCACCTGAGGCATATCCGCAATCTAGTCTATTTTTGACTGGCATTACAGCATGCATTGTTCTCTACCGGCTTGAATTTACGTGCACAGAGGAAACTGTGTTTTTTAGCAGAAATTGGTCTTCTACTTCAGAAATTGAAAGGCATTCACACATAAAAAGCTTAGCACATGATTAAATCTGAATGGCAAGGGGTGAGTGCAGTGAGGGAAGATGGCCTCGCTTTCAACCTGTGCAGTAAATAAGTTTAGGGCTCCAAGACTACCATCCTTCTCTCTCTCTCTCTCTCAAAAAAAAAGCAAGAAACAGATAACAAGAATGTAAACTTATGCCACCACTCTCGTCGCAACGCCTGCCATGCCCTTAATAAAGTCGCCAACAGATCACAACATACAGTCCTATGTGTCTAGTTAGGAGTCTCATTCCTCCACATTCGATTTTCAGTTTTTCAATCTGTGCTGTGGAGGGGCCTGCTGTGCTGTTGTTCAGCAGGAAATCTCATTCAGTTGCCGGCTGATGGCTAACAAGGTCAAATGACTCTCCAGATGAGATGGACTGTGTCAGAAACACACACACACACACACACACACCACCTGCCATTCAGTCAGTCAGTCCATCTATCTATCAGCCGCACACAGGAATACATCCTGAATTGAGTGGCAATAATAGAAGACTGAGAGGGGAAGTGCTTACTGCTGATAGGAATATCATTACAAACTGTGGAAATCAGGGAATCACAGCAAAACCAGTTAGCCAGCTCATGTAGCAATCAATAGGAACCTACACTGTTTTTTCTCTCTCTTCTCTCTTCTCTCCCCCCCTCTCTCTCTCCTTTCCGCACACTCTTTTCCTCTGGTTGCTATAGTGACGTGAAATGGCTGCATTCTGCAGCACTGGATCAGAGCGGGGGCCCGCTCTTGCAGCCAGTGAGCTACATTGTTTTACATGATGGTTTCAAAACACATACACACACAAGACTGCAATTATGTTAGCATGTGCCACAGCATTCAGAGAGTATAACAAGTTAAATGTTATTTAAATGTCACATCGTTTTTCATAAACAATGTACATTACCGTAAACTGACACAGTGAGTATGCGGGCTTCGCTGTGCATTCATCATAGTATGCCGAAGTATAATGACCTTGTGAGCGCAGCAGTTTTGCTTGTACAGTTGGTAATTATTGATACATTGACTGACTTCCAGATTAAGGTATCAAGTGTTGCCAGTAATTCTTTGAAAGTCATCTAACTATTATCAAACCGTTTCCTTTAAAGTGTCTATAACTTCCCCTCCATCTCTTCCGTGTTCCTATATCCTACACTTTCTTGCTTAACCCTTTTTTGTAAAATTGATATACAATATCTCTACCCTTTTGTCCCCTTTACCATTCTTCCCTCACTGTTTTTACAACAACTAATTAAAATGTCCTTTTTCTCTCTTCCCTCTGTCTCTTCATCCCTTCTCTCACCTCCACCTTCACCACCTTTCTCTGTGTTCTCAGTGTGACAACGCCAAGGGGCTGAGGGCCTTCTTTGATGCCATATGCTACGGTCCCAAACACTTGATGATCTTCGGCGGTGTCTGCCCCTCTGTGACCTCCATCATTGCTGAGTCCTTGGAGGGCTGGAATCTGGTGCAGGTAGGAGACGTATATGTTATCATGTCAGCATATATACATGTGGTATAAGCCTTTATGTGCAGTGTTGGTGAACCCTGGATGCAGAGTCTGTCAGTGGGTAGAATAAGATTTCAGTAGACATGCCAACTCCTGGGTACTTACTTATTAAAGCTTTCCTCTGGTTTCTCTGTTACTATTAGAAAACCTGAATCACTCATGGCTGAAAATATGTTTTTGCGATGTTTTGTCATTGGTATGAGCTAATATAAGTGTTACTATGCAGGTCAGTCGATGTTAATTACCTACTAAACAGTCATGTAATAGACTGTAATAGATTCAATTACACTCTCGCTCGCTAAATGGCATTTGTTACCATTAACATAGAGCTTTGTGGTTGCTCACTGCATCAAACACCACTCATTCTTGCTTCTGGCAAATGTCTTATCCCCTGAGTTATTGCCTACAGTTTCTATGACTGTGTACTGTACCACAGTACCAAAGAGGGGAAATGCCTCCTTCCAAAGAATACATTTCATTTGCTGCAAATCCTACAAAGGTTATCAGGCACAGATAAGAAAGGAGCGAAGCTTGTGCTTGGAAGAGATAGCATAATTCAAGAGGCTGCATTTTCAACTGAATGTCACATTACATGGCATATTTCTTCCGCTTGCAATTACTGTGAATCTGCTGCTTTTCATGTTCCTTTTTGCTCGCTGTCTTGTCAGGGTCACTCGAGAGTGAAAAGATCGGCAGGATGAGGGAATGAAAGGATCAGTAATTTTTTGTTTCTGTGTTCACTTCCTTTCGCTGGTAATGATGTCAGTTTAGAAAGAGAGGTTGAAGTCATAGTTGAATTTTAAGTCCTCTTAAGTGTTTTGTCTGTGTAGTTTGTGTGTGCTCTCCTCTCAGTTTATTAGCTTGTTTGGCAGTGATTACCTGCGAGAAGCAGTAACAATCTTCTGCTTTGCAGAACCTGGTACAGCATGTTCATCAAAGCACGTTACCAGCCAGGCTCTTTTTGCTATCAACACATAGACCAACACCAACAAATTCATGCTGATCTGATCCCATATATGCATTGTCATGTTTCCTGAACACCAGACAGCAAGTGGCAGAGGTAAAAATATAAAGGCGTAAGGCAAAAAAACCCACCTAGAATGTACTTGTATTTAAAGGATATGCCTTAGAACACACAGTCTTCAATTAAATGCCAAGGGAGACTGTGACTGCTGTTGCCACAAGCAGCTAAATTGCTTTCTTTAGGCTACAGATGTGTAGCTGTAAGGGCAAACTGGCAAGAGCACAGAGGTTACAGTTCTGAGATGCAGGATGCCTTTACAGGCCTGAATGGGGACATTTTACCTTTTGATGAACTCAAACTAAATTTTGTTCTTAAAGATTGAAGTTTTTGCAATACATGGAACTGGAAACCATATTGAGGAAATGCATTGTAAAGGGAATTGTACTTGGGGCGCAGTTTCAAAACTATATTAGCTTTTATCCCCCTCTTTCATTGCTGGCACTGAAAAAAATTAAATTCCAGTGGGAAAAGGACGTGGGTATATCTCTTTTCACAGAACACTGGGATTCAATAATGTCACATTAATGACGATATTTGATATTTGACATGATTATACATTGCATGTACAATTATATATAAAGGACTATGTAGATCTGATAATGATGGAAAGTGCAGCCTCAGGCCTCCAATGACTAGACACTAGACAGTGGTCTGGATGGCTTTTGGAGTGTTCTGTACTGTATCTCTGTTGTGGGAAACACAAAATTTAAATGGGGGGAAGTAAAACAACAACGAAAAAAAGAAAAGATGTCTTTGCAGACCTGAGCTATGTACATACTCCTCGGAGGATGAGTCACCAAGCAGCCATGATGTTTGCTGGAAGTCTGCAGCAAGACACGTCAGTGAATGTAAACAACATACCAGATAGCTTTTTGGTTGTTCTGTGGAAAATAAGTGCACAGTGAGGTGGCAACTTCTTGTTTAGTTGTTGTGCGTGTGTGTGTGTGTGTGAGAATGTGTACATGCGAAAGTGGTTGTATGCTTAAGTGTTTTTGTGACAGACAGCTCTCTGCTATGACAACAGCTGTGATGACAGGTAGTTAGCCATTGCTCCCAGATAGAGTGATGCTTTTGTCTGAAGGAAGGAAAGAAGTGAAGAAGAGATGGGGCTGAAAGAAAGATGTAAGAAAAGAAGGAGCCTCCCTGTGCTAAAGAGGAAGGTATACAGGGAAGGAGAGATGACTGGAAGTTTTGAATCCTCCACCCCATAACATTTAATGTGCCACATCAGCGGGAAATCTGTTTTTAAAACTGTGAATTCTGACACCCTGCATATTTATTACCCAGCCCAGGCATCCCATATGCAAGACTTCAGTTGGTGTGGAAGGAAATACAGAATTTTCCATGGTGATTTTATGGGCCAGGCTTAACAAGCTCATCATTTCCACATCAAAACAGGGAGCTGGCAGATACTATCTACAGTCGAGATAGCTGAGAGAACAACCACTCCTGGAAAAAGCTTAATCATACACCCATAAAAATAGCTTTCAATCAGTGTTGATGCCTAATGAAGTCAGCTTTGAAAGGCTCAACAAAAATGAACTCCCACTGCATACCCGTTCATTACGCTGCATGCACACACTTGAATGCACATACTCATACTTAAAGCAGAGCGGGTTTTAGAAGGGTGGTATCAGTGTCAGTGTTTTTGTACTAAAAGTCAATAGTCAATATATTTTTTGTTGCTTGCAGGTGGAATAAGGTCTAAAAAGAAATGCTGGAAATACCAATAATGAGAAAATAGAGTAAGAAGAAAAGGCTGCGTCCGGTAAGGTGAGGGTCATGTCACCGGCAGACACAGCCGAAAGTGTTTTCTGCTTTTCAGCGACCTTATTAACTTGTCTGTTTGCACTGTCAAAGAGGTTAAACAGTGAAGAAGTAAAACCAAAAAGCAAACGTTTCTATATTCTTTCACCTCAGAATAATGGCTGACAAATTGTGATCTGAGCAATATAAAGCTAATATAATTCTGAAACTAAACTCCAATATAAATCAGTAATTACAAGAGACACATACTCAAGAATTGTAGCAAGCCTACCTTCCTTCAAAATATTACATTTTATCTATTATGAACAAATTAATTCATGCAAATATAACTTCAAACCACATTTGAGATTCACTTTAAAATAAATTACTTTGCAGCTTCTGTATCACAGTTGTGTTACTGAAATATATTAATTGTGATTTGAATTCAGGTTAGTAGACTCCTTAGCCAGAGTAAAATCAATAAATTATAAAATAAATAGTTATTTAAAAAGCTGCATCAGATCAGACAGACAATATTTACCAGCTGTTTAAAAGGCCAGTATCAGTCTGACACAGTACAAGTGATTTCACACACAGTAACATACACTGACCTCGCACACTCACACACCCACTTGTTTCATTATCCCTGTGCCCTCTTACCTTAACCTTAACCATCTCAACTATATGCCCAACCACAGCCTAAACCTAATTCTAACCTGAACCCTAAAACCAAGTCTGAACCATCAAACAGCCGCTTAAACATATGGGATCCAGCATTTTGGTCCAGTGTAGTGAGTTTTTGGACCTCATGAATACAGTAAGAGAAGCCTGCACACACAGACACACACACCCACCCATGTGCACAGATGGCAGGCCGCAGTGATCAGTTTGCCAGCAGCACATTGTTAAGCTCTTTATGTACTGTACGTAAGGATTGATCTGCTGTCACACTTTCTGACTCGTGTCTTGTGATGCTGTCGCGGTGGTTTCGTTCGTCCACCTCCCTCACTGAGCAGCTCCACTTGGCTCTGTGCTTACAGTCACATCGTTTTGTAATGCAGTACTGTACATGTGCTAAAATGACTGCCCAGGCAAATTAAAATGGTGGATGAGAACGCTGCCAGGGCCAATGGACAGATGGCGAGGAGCGGATTGAGGGAACGATGGAGGAATAGGCAGACAGGAGAAGACACAGGCTGTAATAGCACAAAATTGAAATTCAAAGAAACCGGGCAAGACGCAGCTGTGTTTGTGAGCTGCCATCAGTGACAAATGCCACTGATTGCTGTGTTTTTATTTCCGCAAGACAATGAATGTTGAAGCCATTGTCTTGGCAGCCATCTTGGTGTGTGATTAATCTTGTGTTCTCCTCACCATGATGTTACATAATTCCACAAAGCATTTGGCGAGCTTTTTAAATACTCGCTGGCACAGGTGTCTGTAACCAGTCCACATGCCATACTCTCTTTACCCTGTTTTCTTAACTAGCGAGAGTTCCTTTTTCCTGTCCACGGCAGCGTCGTCTATTTTCTGTAAATGGCTCATTGAGTGCCAGGAAGTAGCCCCAGCCCACCCACCCGTCAGTTGCTGGCCCCTTCTCACTCTCCAATTAGGCCTATCAGTGGTGGCACTGTTCATTTTCAGCCACGTCGAGTGTGTAATGAAAAATTATGCTTGCCGATCATTTTGCCTCTTGTAATTTGGAAGAGAAGAAGAAGACGACAAGGGAGCGTTTTTGCTACGAATCTGACCATTTGTAGACGTAGATTTACACTGCCTTTTGGGTTTGTAGGGAGGAGTATGACTTTCAAAGATGTAATTGATCCATGAAGAAACATTGTAAAGTTTCTTTGGGAAATGCAAACTAGAAATCTGGCACTTCTGTTCAGTTGCATTAGTGTCACCGTTTAGATATTTGTCTAAAATGTATCCTGTGCCTCAGTGTATAGCTTGCAAAACATTTAGCACCAACCCTCTGATTCATTCATCTTTTAGGGACACTGAATAATGGAGTCAATATTTAGGAGGAGGAAAAAGTGGATGCACCTTTTCAAGGTATTATGGTCAAAAGCTGGAGATAGAGCTAATATTTACTTGTATATGAAGCCCATTTTTCTTCGCCACTTGCTGTATTGATCGTCAGTGCTTCATTAGACCAGGCAATTTAGGGACAGGGAAGTTGCATCCCTGCCTCCTTCCAGTGCAGCACTCTCTCTCTTTTTTTTTCTCTCTCTCTCTTTTTTGAAGCCTCCGCCAAATCTTTGGGGTCGTCTTTTTCCCCATTTTCTTTCGCTCACTCTCCCTGAGTGCTACACTGGATGCTTCAATAAAACATGTGATGCCTAGCACTGCAGTATTCTGCCTCACTTACGTCAAATCCTCCTGTGTACCGTATCAATATTTCATGACTTCCAAAGTTTAGGCAAAAATCTCGGAGTGCAAGGGCAGGGACAGTGCGATCATCACAATAGATCATCATAAATCAACATTATGAGTAAAGTTCAGGTTCATTTCTTTGTGCTGCGAGTGTAAGTGTGTGCTAGTTTGGCCCACTTGGCAACTAAAGGTCAGAAAAACTGTCCTCTAAAGGTTTAATGACTCACCCAAAACCATTTATATATATATTTGGTTTAAGTGTTTATATGTGTATTTACTAAGTACAAGGTCCAGTATTGTGGATTAATTTCTGACCTCTCTCTCTGTGTATGAGTCTCTTTCTCCATGAGTGCGACTCAGGACCCGGCTGTAGGGGAAAAGATGCTTAAGAGAGGCGATTAGGTCCGACTCTCATACTGTCTCAAAGCCTGTAGGCAAGACCCAGAGGAAAAAGGAAATGGTGTCCTTAAGTCTGTCTTAACCAGTCCAAGTCTGGTGAAACACTTGATGTCACTGTTGCTTTTTAACGGCCAGAGACTTGGTTCCGTCGTGTACCATTTGGAAAGGGAGTGGGAGGACAACTCAACATCCCTTCTACGGGTTGTAAATTACACTCCAGATTTCTGGGACAGGCTGCTGATGAAGTTAAACAAGGCGACTGTTGACATTTAAAGCAAAGCTAATTCTAAGACAAATGAGCCTGCTGCACAGATGTAAAAATGGAAAGACTTCCTCTTAATTCCAATGTTTTCTCATTGAGTGTGCCACAGTTCCTCTCTCTTCTTTCACTGAAGGCAAAAAAAAGAAGCAGATGAGAATATTAATTATACGCTATATTGTGCATTAATCAGAATTTTTTGGTCATGAATGCTGCCTGCACTTGTAGAATGCACCAGCATGTACTGTAAAGCTGAGCGCGCACATGCTGTTGTACCTATTCGAAGTGCCGAATGCACGCCATTTGACAGGAAACACAGTAATTAGCTAATTAGCAACATTTGTTGAATGCAGCACGTTAACGGGTTTCTACTGTTGGTGTCACATATTGAATAAACATGCTAGTTCAGAGGCACTCGATAGGAACAAGAGCTTTGACAGAACATCTTGCTATTTCTGTTCTTCCCAAGGAAGTAGGAACAACAAATGGAAACAGTTTCTCGTTCTTCCTTTTATTTTTTTTTTCCTTCCACCGACACATCTTTGACACCAAGGCCTATGTGACACGTTCAGAAGGAATACAAGATGAATACATGCTCAATTCCACCCTTGGATTGGAGTGCTATCATTCCCCCTGTAGTTTTCTGAAGGAGGGCGAGTCAAAAGAAAATCAGTGTGTCATACTCACAGCACTAATGATGGTGCAGGACCTGCCAACCACCAGCAACAATAAACAAACTAGACACATTAGTAGTTCGAGCTTGTTTTTGATGTTTCACACGGGGACTTTATCATACATACCTATCTTGTGAAGACTATAAGATATGGGTTTTTTTTTTTTGTGCCCCCAAATCCTAGTTCTCTTCTACTTTCTCAAATTTCTCTTATGGGGCTTTCAGGCTTTGATAAAGCTTATTTAGGTCATAGAGTCCATAGGACTTTGAAGAGCTAGCTTGGTGTACACAACTTTTAGTTTCTAGATAAAAATAAAGCTTTGAACTAGAAAAGGCCTGTGATAAATTGAATTTGTTATTAGCCTCTATCTAAAATTAATTTACTTTAATAAATCCAACACAGATGCATGTAGACTTCGACCTGGCTTTATTTTTGAAGGTCAAAATACATCGTCTTAATTTGTAATTTGACTCATGCTACTAGGCAGCTATTAATGCATTGAGGAAGAGTTGAAAAGAAATCACAAGAAAAAAACTATGGAAGGGAGCAGGAAAAAGAAATTAGTTGGAGGCACGCTGTAGAGGAAAAAAAATGAGCCAAGGAGGAAAGGATGAGGTAAAACAGACAAGTATAATTTAAGGAATAGCAGGAGGCAGGATTTAATGATTGAAAAAGACTGCACATATCAGCTCCGGGAAGTCAGGGATACAATTAATTCCACATCACAAGTGCAAATGAAGGGGGCTCCACTCTGATCATAGATACACCTCGCTTTAGATACCAAATAACTTTGCAGATGTGAGAAGAAATCATATGCTTCGGTGCAATGAGGAGAGAAACAAAAGTGAAACCTATCTCATAAATGTATGACTTAGATGAGTGCTCTCCAAGAAGTAAAACTACTTCACAAGTAAGTTCACAAGGAGAAACAGGGAGGGATTACAGGAAAGTTTTAGAAAATAAACATAGCTTTGTGTTTAAGCTATATGTTTTTTTAGGTTCATTATCTTGCAAACCTGACTTAACTTGTGACCAAATGGTGGAGTCCTGTCTTGTTGGGAACCACTGGCTTTGAGAGTAACAATAGACAGTAATTTTAATAATTCCTTTTTGTTGACACAGATTGACATTGACATCGACAGATTAGCTGTGGGAAGAAGTTGTGAGGCGCAGTTAACTAATAAGCTGTGAAGTGATATTTCATCCTTCAAGTAAACTAGTTCTTTCTAGATTATGTAGATGTTAATATCTTGTCATATCATGACTGGCACCATGTTGCCAGCGACTTTTTACAAAACCTCAAATGTCTACTTTTGCCCCCCTCACCTCCATTTCCTCTGATTTTTTTTTTTCCCCCAACAAATGGGCATTTTAGAGTCACAGGACTGGGTACCTCATCGACCCAAAAATTTGTGTCGGAAACTGGTTTCTCTGAGGCCAGAATTAGGAGGATACTTTGTATAAATACCAGAAACAAGGGCGGACTCGCTGAGCAATTGGACATCAAAGAGAACCCGGCTCCATTACAAGCCATTAAAACCATAACGGCTGCTTGGAAAGAGTGAAGCTTAGAGGATCGATAAAGGGCAGTTTAACTGTCTGACACAGCTCACTAATATCTGAAACATCAACTCCCCTTCACAGAGACACAGAGGAAGAGAGAGAGAGAGAGAGAGAGAGAAGAGAGAAGAGAGGACAAAGTTAGTGAGTGAGACAGAGGAAATGGAAAGAGAGAAAGACTCTTGAGATCATTACAGAGTGCTTTCCATTGCTGCTCCTTGTCTTCCTTCTCTCGCCCCTCCCTTCTGTCTTGTATGCATGTACAGTGATGATATAACACGATTTCCACGGTAGTTTAGCCCATAGGATAATTCAAACATTACGCACAGCACACACATAAACACACATTGACAAGCTAGCAATTTACACAGGAGGACAAGCATCAAACTGTCACAGCTTGACACAAATACTGGTTTAACTTGAGAAAAGAAATTTTAAAAACTTTAAATACTTAAATTTCAAAATGTTACAGTTAATTGTATTTACAACAACGTGTACTACAGTACTGCAGTACTACATGTTTCTGCTACTATTCAGTTGTTCTCACAATGGCGTTATTTACCTCAACTATACTGACTAAAGGCCTGTCCATCCCGTTCAGTACACTGAATTGCTTCTATCTTTAAAACTGATCAAAGCGTTTTGTGTTACAAACAATAGATCCAGGCAGAGAAAAGCTCAAAGACTCTTTCCACCTCCTTACTTGATTAAATTCCTTTTCCTCTGTGTCACTCTTTTCTGTCTCTCTTTCCTCCCACACGATCCTCTTTCGTTTTATCGGGGCATCAGAATGCGGAAGCGTTAAGCCTCCTTGAGGTTGATACTGAGCTCCATGCTATTTTCATTCCCTGTTGGTGCAGTCATTGAATACCTCTCTTTTTAGCCTGTGACTGCAAATGGAATCCAGTTTGATAAGTCAGGATAAATGACTCTTTTTAGCTTCAGGCCGTATCAACATAATTTCTAAAGACATAACCGTAATATGAATTGACGTAAATACCAAAATAAAATGGAAATTCTGTCTTGCATGGGTATGTACGTATGTGAGTCTATATATATGTATGTTAATTGTCGTGATTCAGTATTTTATAGTGATATGGCAATAATCACAACTGATTTCCAGTTGGTATTGTTATATATACTTATATAACATACACATGAAATGTTCTCTTCCTACAGTTTCATGGCAAAGCACATGTAAATGTGAGTACAGGTGCAGTTGTTTGTTTTGGCATCTCAGTTGATGTCATGTAAAAGATGTATAGATTCTGTGTTAATTCCATTCTATCTTTTCCTTTTCCAAAATTTTGGCCCGTGGGTAAATTTGACTTGGTTTCGAAGACTTGTTTTTCTTTTCAGAGACAGTGAACAGTAGGCGAACGGCTTCTCTCCTCTCGAATCACAAATCCCACTGCCAGTTGGTGTCCTCTTTGAACAGCTGTGCTACTCGGGCTCAGACTCAGACAAACAATTGTTCAGATGGGTAAATGAACATGCCCATACATGCACAGATGCAGAAGCAGAGTTGTGCATGTTCAGTTTGCATGCGGACACTCTTACGCTGGCACTTCCAATCATGTTTCTCTCACTCCATGTCAAATCTATCTCCCTCTCCCTCCGTTTCTTTCTGACCCGCTTCCCTCGTACTCTCCCTCAATCTCTCCTGTAACAAAAGGGGTTTTCCTTTTCAAAGGGCCTCAGAAACCCTTGGGCACACAAAGTAGGAACTGCTATAATTGGTGAAGATGTGGCTAAGCGTTTGGCACGAGGAAGTCCCATACTCTAATTATGCTGGCAGAAGCCGAGGTTTGTACCGTTTCAGAGCGCAGAAAGACATGGCAAGGAAATTACTTTCATGAATAGTCATAACATGCTTTGTGCTGCATTATGATACATTTATAGTGTGACATTTGTCAAAAGATTTATCTTTGTTTTGTAGCCGCAGCACCGCATTTACATGCAAATTGGTAGCATGATGTGCATATTGAAAATGACAGAGCAGTTTCTTCATATAATATGAAGATGGACGTTTTCAAATGGCACCCTTTTTTGGTTTCTGACTGGTACTATTACATCGTTAAACACCAGGCCATTTCTTTATGATGCTGTTCTCACTAAACATAGCCTACAGTATACGTACAGTGAACATTAAGCCCTTCATTTAAAAGAACAAATTTACCAGAGTGTGGCTCTTTATCACATGCAGCACTGCAGCTGCTCGAAACACACCATTATCTTGTGTGATATTAAACAGAACATCTAAAGGACTACTACAAACAGGTTGGTTGACAGTATGGTCCCTGAATATTAAATCTGTTGCACAACACAGACACGCAGTCCACATCCAGGACCAGTCCGTCACTGAACTAAACTTTATAGTTTTGCGTTTTGAACATGAAATTAGTTGACCACTAAGTATCTGAGCATCCTGAACAGCTGTAAGGACACGGCAGGAGTTTTTCACCTTGACAGACAGCACAAAAACTATATGACTCACAGTGCTTTGGGTTATGTGAAGTGCATTTTATATATAAATGTCCTGAGATGCAGGCAGCACAGCACAGCTCTGTTTAAAATTTTAATTCAAACCTTTTAGTGGTTTGCAAGCAGGAGTGCCTGAGAGACAAAACAGAGAGAGCAGCACAGCTCATTAGTACAGAGTGGATTTTGTCTGTCCTTGAACCTCTCTCTCTCTTTCAGGCACACACATGCATGCACACACATTATGTATTGCATATGTACACGCAAACAGTCACACAGGTGCAGACATGATTGCCGGCAACGTAAACGCTCACAAAGAAACTTACAGGTGTGTTGATCCACTCGCACTCATAAATCCACACAAAAGATCTCGATCAAGACACACACACAAACCAATTTCATACATTTATACATGTATCTGACCACCCCTGAACTCCACAGGTTAGCAGAATAAAAAAGGGAAAGTGGGGCAGAATGTTTTGCAACACTGAGCACAAAATGTGCATATGGTCTGATTTCCTCATACAACAACACGCAACCACACAGACACACTGACTAGGTAGATGCATTCTCAACTTGTACCAGCCTTTAAAGTTATAAATACCCCTGTGGTATTAAAAGCGAGTTTGTGTTTGACTTGTAGAGTGCTGGATGTTTCTGCATGCAAATGCATCAGAGCTCCTTCTCGTCATGCCGTCCTCTTTTAACTGCTGCTTTTTAGCGACTGCTGTCCTGTCTGCTTTAATAATGTGTTTGAGAGCTCACATCCACATCAGCTCAGTTTTTAGTGAATGAAAACTTTTGAATACTATTGTGAACCAACAGGAGATTCCCTTTTTAGTACACTTAGAAGAAGGGTTAGGCTCCTCAGCGAAGATTTTATTTGTAACATGCAACATTTAACAGGTTTGTTAACTGAGCAAGCCATAATGCTAAGTTAGTTATACGTTAAATGATTGATGGCTCTTTCCTACTTTGAGAAATCTACAGGCACCTTGCTGTACCTGACGGGTCAAACAGACCAGTTGCTGAGCTGACATTATTAGTTTTTGCTTTTTAACCTGAAAAAACATTAAAAACATTGAAGAGTGGAACAGGAAAACTTACTAGTGATAGTTGTTTCTAAGTAAATGTAAAATGATATCTCATGCAGTTACAGGCCCATGCTTTATTTATATATTTACAGTTTCAGGCTTTAATAGTTGATACTGATGTTCAGGAATATGATGATATCCATATTGAACAGAAACTGCTTGAGACTGAATACAGTGTAAAACGGTCACAAATAACTGTGCGTTATCCTACTTTTTTTGTGCTCTTACTTTTTTTTGTGCTGCCTTTTGATGGCTGTTTTTTTTTCAATGAAAGCTTTGTATTCCCTAACTTCAGTCAGTGCAATATTTAATACCATCACCTGCAGTTGAGAGTGTGATAGTTAATTTTCAGTTCAAAGGTGTCCTGTGGTGCTTTACTTGAACAGCCGGTCTTGTATTTTTGCATAAACCGATGACAGTGCTTTCATGTCCTAGCTGTATGAAATCAGGCATGAAATACAGGTACCTTGGAATTTGATCACAGTGAAAATCCAGGATTTATTCATCTTCCTAAATGCTGATATATTAAGATAAATTCCTTTCACACACCCCTGCACATGGCCTTTTCAAACCACTTCCTGTCTTGGTTAATCAATCTCCCTGTTGAAACGAGCTCTGTCACAGCTGATCTGGAAATGCAGTATGATATATCCATTACACCTAGGGCTAAAATTCATGTACAGGAAATCGATACAGTGCTCCAAATTTTCAATGATCTTTATCGGATGAATTCCTTTCATTAAATAAAGCAGATACTGTTGTGTTTACTCTCAAGGGTCGCTGTGGAAGGTTGCGAAGGAAGAGGAAGATCGTGAGATGTGGAATTCCATTGGCCGTGTTACCTGATATTTACCGCTCAATAGGTTAACGCCAAGGGGGTCACCGCTTCCTGTGGTGGAACGCCGTACATTTTTAAAGAGACAGCACAGACTTAACCAGCAGGACGCCAGCAGCCTCCCTCAGCGTGAGGAAACGAACATAAACACACCACCACTGACCTTTAGCTCCAATAAACACCATTAAAAATGAATAAGGACATAATTGAAAGTAACCACTGGCACTTTCTTCTTTTTTTTCCCCCCCCACCCACACACACTTACGCTTTAGAAAACCCCAAGCCAACTTCACATTATCTGGCTTACTACTTGGCCAATAATAATCGTGACATTTTCTGTGGTGTCATTAGGACACACTGCAAAAACCACACATGGAATCGAGCCTTTGATGGTGCCTGAAAATGTAAGGATTGGCAACCTAAACTGTGTTGGTTTACGACTTGTCCTGCTTCCTCTCATCCATTCCAGAGTGTTTTTTTCAGGAAGACAAAGGGTGTGAGACTTATCTCAGACATCTTGAAAGAGCTGAATTCAGAGAGGCTATCAAAAGGCAACAATGGGTCAGTGGTGAGTGTGAAATATTTATTTTGCCCATTGATTCCCGAACAGCTCCCACCTTCCCCCCTTCATCCAATACAGACCCCCCCCCCCCCCCCCCCCCCTCCTTGAACTCTCCAACCTACTTTCATTGATCCGTCAGGCTGAGGGAGAGATGGAGTGAACATGGAGCCTGGATAGATATTTAACTTTGACTGGGTTTATCCTGCAGAGGTAAACTTTGATTTCAGGCTCTGTTGTGGCATTACTTCCTTTTCCCCCACCGGCAGAGAACAGTGGGAGTAATCAGCTTAATTGGTATAATTATGGGGTAAGCAGTGAACCCTTGAACACACGCCTCTGCCTTTCTAAACGGATATTTGCAGATTATGGGGGTAAAGTTTTTCTCATCAGCATTTAGCTAGGTCTCCTTTGTCTGTGAACACGGGGCTATAATCTGCAGGAACATGTTCAGAACAGAGAACACAGATGATCCAATCCATTGACCAGCCTTTTTGTTCAACTTAATGATGCACCCTAGGAGTAATCTCACAGTGTTCTTCCCCAAATCCCAGTTTTTAATCATTACAATGGCTTACCAAAATAGAAAGTCACCAAATAAACAAATACAAGTTCTTAAATAGTATAAAAACTAAGGCCAAGTAAAACGTTGTCTTTACAATTCCACTCTTGTAGTTGTGGTGCTCATGGGATAGACGGATGTAAAAATCCACACCCAGAGTGAAAAGTATTATTATTGCACTAATTTTGTGATTGTTTGTTTTTAAATGTTCTGCAATAATCTGGATTATAGTCAAAACCAGTCTTTATTCACAAGATGTTTTGACAAAAATAACACAGGTATTTTAGAAAGTCAGGCACCGATTTGAAAAAAATCCCCACATCTTAGAAATTACATTTTAACACTAATTATTTTTGCCAAGTGCATCATGGAGAGAGACTTCATTGCTGCCTTTGGTTAAGATCGGGGAAAGATCATGGTTTGGTTAATTGTTGATAAAGTAAACACGCCCTGTCTCATGCTTCAAGTCACTATTCATTTTTTCAAAAAAGGTCTAAGGCCCCGATCTTTCCCTAACCTTAATCAAAGTGCTGTGAGTGCCTAAACATGACCACGGCAAAACTTTTATCATGCTTTGGTTGCTGTGAGTGTATACATGGTAACATATGAAATAAACTGTCAGAGAACATTTAATAATATGTTCAGTAACATTTTGCAACTTGGCAGATAAGTTAATTGAAATTCCCTTATGTACGTAGAACACATAATCGGGCACTGATACAGATTTGCTGTTGCAAATTTTTAATGTATAAATGTAATTTCTAGTAGACAAGGTTGGTTTATTTATCATAATTGATTTGCTTTTAATTAATATATTTAATTAAAACCACACGAACCTCCACATGATCTGAAGAACAGGCTCAAAATATACTACACTCAATTCACCCCTCCAACCCCTTCTCCACCTCTTTAGCACAATCTCATTCTGCACAAGCGTAACACTGCCCTGCAGAAACCAAAGGCTTGAGTGGTATTCAGTCTTTGGTGTCATCGTGCTCAGGGGTCTTTCATGTTACTTGATGTCTGACTGCCAGCCCACCTCAGACCCTGGCCATGTCTCCCTCGCAACCCAGGAGATGGAATTTTAAAAATTTACAGTCCTCTTTGAGCTAGCCTTTTGGCCCCTGCAGGTCTCTGGAAATTGAAAAGTCAGAGAGAGTAAAGAAGAGAGCTAAGGTAAGATGGAGGGAGGGAAGCCATGAAGGGGAGAGAGGTTTCTGTATAGGTGGACAGACTTTGTATTACCCTAGAGCAAGATCTCAGCCACTTTTCCACTCTCTCTTTTCTCTCTCTCTCTCTCTCTCTCTTTCTCTCCCTCTTGCTCTCCCCACACTGCAGAGACCAGATGCTATCAGATGCCATCACTGAAAAATTCAGCTTGTGTTGAGGGCAGTTCATTGAAATGAATCCCCAGACAGGGTTCCTGTTTTCTCAGACCTCTCTACAGCATATTTCACAGCTGAGACTGTCTC